>NC_080793.1:5920167-6090382 GCF_028018385.1 Neofelis nebulosa
TTTGCCACTGTGAATGATGACTTTCTAAAATGTCCTGCTGCTTTTCCAGTATCTCTCTCTTTCTCCCTCTGTTGATCTACGTTGCCATGACTACCACTTGAATCATCTTAACAAACTGCACACACATCCCCAGTGCTGTTATGGCCACTCTGTCACTCTAGATCGGCTTTCATTCACCTGGCAGCTGCTTAGGCCATTGTCAGGTCACATGGGGACTGACTTGTGACCAAGTAATTAGAAATCAGTTCTTAGATTTCTTTTTTTTTTCTTTTTTTTTTTTTTTTTAATGTTTATTTATTTTTGAGAGAGACAGAGACAGAATACGAGTGGGTTAGGGGCAGAGAGAGAGGGAGACACAGAATCCAAAACAGGCTCCAGGCTCTGAGCTGTCAGCACAGAGCCCGATGTGGGGCTCAAACTCACGAGCTGTGAGATCATGACCTGAGCCAAAGTTGGACGCTCAACCGACTGAGCCACCCGGGCGCCCCAGTTCTTAAGATTTCTTAAAAAAAAAAAAAAAGTCATAGTTTCCACCAATATGTGATAATATTTAAATCTCAGTCATAATTCCTTTTTTAAAAATGTTTATTTGTGAGAGAGAGAGAGAGAGAAGGGGTGGGGGAACAGGATCCAAAGCAGGCTCTGTGCTGACAGCAGAGAGCCCAATGCAGAGCTCGAACCCATGAACCGTGAGATCATGACCTGAGCTGAAGGTGGACGCTTAACCAACTGAGCCACATAATTCTTAATTAACCAGAGAGTTTTTTTCTTCCCTATTTACCACAATTTTTTTTTCAAGGAGAAAATGACAAGTTTTCAAAATACAGGGAACTTTTTAAAAGAAGTCTAAATAATTTGCTCTTGATAATACCCTAGAGGTTAATATACATTCGGCTTAATGGCCTATGTTTTCCCTCTTCTGCAGTAATCCATAACCATCAAAGGTATTAAAATGATGACTCCAGGTTTCTGGGGCAAGATCGTGGACTGAGCACATGAACTTACCCTCTCTCCTGCCTGTGACTCCTTTAAATTATAATAAAGGTGTTTTGTTTGTTTGTTTAAGTATTTTACACTTATTTATTTCTGAGAGACAGAGAGAGATAGGGCGTGAGTGGGGGAGGGGCAGAGAGAGAGGGAGACACAGAATCCGAAGCAGGCTCCGGACTCTGAGCTGTCAGCGCAGAGCCCGACGCGGGGCTTGAACTCACAGACCACGAGATCACGACCTAAGCTGTTGTCGGCCGCCCAACCGACTGAGCCACCCAGGTGCCCCTATTTGTTTTTTTAAGTCTAAACCCTTTCTAAGTCTGTCCGTGAAATGGCAGACAGCCAAAAACCCACACCTGACCTACCTCTCCACACCCAGACAGCTACCTCCCGGTAAGGACGGGTCCCCTCTAAAGAAATCCAAGTAGTCTCAAAAGTACTAATGCAGTGTTCATGCCCCAACGCAACAGAAGCCCTCTGAGAGGGAGTTTCTTAATTCCCCTCCTCGTTAATCCAGAAAGGCAATTAGCCAATCTACAATCCCTCCTTGTACTAGTTGTACAATTCCTCGTCTCACTTTATTTACTTTTTTTCAGTTTATTTAAGTAAACTCTTGACCCAACGTGGAGCTCAAACTCATGACCCTGAGGTCAAGAGCCTCAGGTTCTGCTAACTGAGCCAGTAAAGCGCCCCTCTGCCCAGTCCCACTTCAAACCTAAACGGACAACTGGGATCACGAGAGTTTGGGGGAAGCCCTGGAACATCACAGAGAAAGACCAAGACAAACAGACGAACCCTGAAGGAAACAGAATTGGCAAAACTGGAGACATTTTTTTAAAACACCAACACCAGGGGCGCCTGGGTGGCACAGTCGGTTAAGCGTCCGACTTCAGCCAGGTCACGATCTCGCGGTCCGTGAGTTCGAGCCCCGCGTCGGGCTCTGGGCCGATGGCTCGGAGCCTGGAGCCCGTTTCCGATTCTGTGTCTCCCTCTCTCTCTGCCCCTCCCCCGTTCATGCTCTGTCTCTCTCTGTCCCAAAAATAAATAAAAAACGTTGAAAAAAAAAAAATTTAAAAAAAAATAAATAAATAAAACACCAACACCAACCAATATCTCATTCTTGTTCCCTCATTATAAAAGTATATTCTGAGTTTAACATTCTAGGGTGGCAATAACTTTCTCTCAGTACTTTTAAGACACTATTGCACTGCCTTCCGGTTTCCGTGACTGCTGTAGAGAAGTCTCCCTTCAGTCTAACAGCGTTCCTTAGAAGGTCGTGCGTTTCCCTCCGATTGCCTTTAAGGCCTTCTTTTTGTCTTTGGTGTTCCAGTGCATTCCAATTTGCCTGGATAAGGTTTTTGGTGGGGTTTTTGTTGTTGTTGTTGTTGTTGTTGTTGTTATTCTACTTGGGATCTGCTCTGATTCCTACATCTAAAGATTCATGGTTTTGAATATTTTTAGAAATTTTTAGCGTTACGACCTCAAATACTGCCTCTCCCTGGTTATCTGTATTATCTTCTTCTGCCTCCCCATATAAGCCTACATTTGACATCCTCAAATTCTGTTCTCTGTTTCTCTAGACTTGACTTTCCTATTTTTCATCTGTGTCTTTCTGTACAGCAATCTGTGAATTTCTTCATCTGTGTCCTCCAACAGTCTCTTCATCTGTGTCTACCTTGTTTAACCCATCCACTGAGGTTCGAGTTTCACCGACGATATAGTTCGGCTCTTCTTCAATTCTTCCTGATTCTTTCTTCATAAGATTTTTAGTCCTGTTTTCTGTTTCACATTTTACTTTCTCAAGTATTTTAAACCATTATTGTATATTCCAAAACGGATCACTTTGGTATCTAAAACTCTACCCTGGCTCCGCTGTTCTTTTTTCCTGCTCTCTTCTCATTCACGGTTGTTTCCTCCTGTTTTTAAATTTTGGGCTCTCAGATCAGGCTTGGAGAGGTTTTATGGTATGTGGGAATCCTGAGCTGAGGCTGGGATAAAAGTAGGTATATTCCAAGACATGTACCGATGTCTGCCAAGCACCTGGGAACTCTACCAACGTAGGCTCTCTTTAAGATAATTTCTCTTCTTCCGATTTCCCAGACTACATAGATCAAGTAAATTCAGGCAAAGCTCAAGAGAAGGCAGGCCTAGGGCAAAAATTATCCAGGGAGATTTTTTTTTTCCTCTCAAAGCATGGACCAACTCACACAAGTTTCTTTTTTAATACTCTACCAGTGGGCTTACTTTTTCACTCTACCATTTTGCTAGAGATCTAGGCTTGCAATGACAGCCTTACATGGGGGCCTCAGTTCAACTTCCCTGTTCACCACGGGTCCAAGACTTTGTCTCCTATACCGCAAACAGCCTTTGAAACCCAAGTCTCACAGACAGCCACCGTGTGACCCAGACATTCCATCCCTAGTTGCCCAAAATCATTAAAAGCGTATGCTCATACAAGGACTTGTTCACAAATGTTCCCAGGCTTTATTTGTAATAGCCCCCAAATGGAAACAACCCAAATGTCCAGCAACAGGTGAACATATAAACAAATTGTGGTATATCCAGACAATGGAACAGTACTTAGCGATAAAAAATAAAACACTGATATACACAAAAACATGGGTGACTCTCAAAATAACGTCAAAGAATACACAGCATATGAATTATATTTTCTAGAATTTTAAATAAATAAAAATTAAATTTACACTAACAAAAACCAGGTAAATGGTTGGGGATGGTGGGGGGGGTGCGGGGGGAGACCAGGAAAGGATTTTAGAGGGTCTTTAGAAACTTCTGAGGATGACTGATATTTTCATCATCTTAATTGCGGTGATGATTTATTTCATGGGTATACATATATGTCACAACTTATCAAATTATGTAACTATAAATGCACGCGGCTTATTATATATCAATAAAACAGTCTGGGGGAGAAAATAATCCCTTGGTTACTGAAACCAGCAGACTCAAAGACAGCTGGAGTGTAAAGCTGCCCATCTCATTTTCAGCTTATCCTTTTATTTTTTAGGCCTTCCCTCCTCTCTTGCAAGTTTAGCTATTTTGTCAATAAGACGTCTGTTATGTCTGAGGTGTCGTGTCCAGGTGGATTTTCAGAATAGCTCATCTGTCGTTTCACTAGCAGAAGTCTCCCCCTCATCTGTCTTTGAAGGTGATGCTAAATGTCCCTAAAGGTCTATCATGCTGTCCTCTTCCTCCCCCAAGCTCCCCAGCAGAGAAAACCTTCAGGCAAACATACAGTTGGATCACAATCTAATGCCTGTGGACCGTATATTTTCCTTTCCTCGGGGTCTTGCTCACAATACGCCCTCTGCCCACAATCTGTGTCTCCTTCCTGTGCCCTTGGGCGGGGGCAGGGTACACACTTGGGGCAGGGTCCTAGCTGGGGAAGGGTGAAATGCTACCTCATTCCCGCAGACCTCTCCATACACCCACATACTCTCTCCTCTCACCTTCACCCCCCCAACGCCACTCCCACACTTGTCCCTGACCAGGCAGCCTAGTGGGGAGCAGCTCTCCTCTCGGCCACTGTAATTCTTCTTACCTAAATTATTAATGTGAACAAAATAATGCCTAGCATTTGAATTAAATGTTTGAGTGTCATCTTGTCTATTTGGTTCCTGAAAAGCAGGACCATCTGAATCTCCCACGGAGCTAGCACAATGCCTGTGCCTGTGCGGACAACATAAATACCTGGCAAATGAATCAATGGACAGGAGGGAAAATTCTTCAGGGAAACTACTGTGATGGGAGCGATCTCCTCTCCCTCCCAAAGAAGCACAGGTGCCAGCCAGCCTGAGATTCTAGTGCAAATAACCTAAATCCAGCCGGTGACGGCAGTGACTCCTTAGAAGTATCTAGTTCAAGGGACGCCTGGGTGGCTCAGTCGGTGACTCTTGGTATCGGCTCAGGTCATGACCTCATAGTCGTGAGACCGCGTCCTGCGTCAGGCTCCGTGCTGAGCATAGAGAATGCTTGGGATTCTCTCTTTCCCTTCCTCCCTCTCTCTCCCCTCCCCTCAAAATAAATAAATAAACATTAAAAAAAAAAAAAGAAGTATCCAATTCAAATCTGTAAGGCAGACACACTTTGCTTCTCAACTAAAATGTTAAAACTGTTCTGCCTGCAGTAATTGTTAGGCAAACATTTTAAAAATACCAATTAAAAACAATTTTTTTATGTTTATTTTTTTTGAGGGAGAGAGAGAGAATAAGCAGGGAGGGGCAGAGAGAGAGAGGGAGACAGAAATCCCAAGCAGGCTCCGCAGTGTCAGCACAGAGCCCAGTGAGGGGCTCGAACCCACGAACTGTGAGATCATGACCTGAGCCGAAACCAAGAGTCGGACGCTTAACTGACGGAGCTACACAGGCGTCCCAATGCCAGTTTCTGAAGGAGAAATATTTATGATGTTTTGTTTACAGATGTATCTTTTTTTCCTGTTAAGCACACAAGCTTTTCAGTGAAGATATCTAGAAAATATTAAAGTATAGCATCAGTTAATGTATAATAAATTTCACAATGCTTAAGAAAGGACAAGTGATCCCATGTTCTAACATCTTCATAATGTATTGGGCCAATAAAAGGACAGGACTCCATTTCCCTATTTGTCTCCCAAAACTCAAAGCACAAATGTGCAGAACAAAAATTGGCACTCCAGCTGCAAATCCCTGCCTAAAATTCAATGCCGACCCTAACTTTTTGTTTCGTTTCGTTCTGTTTCATTTTGTTTTTCTAAGGGAGCGCCACCATGTGGCGAATGATTTTAGGACACTTTTAACACAGCTACCGATAGGATGTCACAGTCGATTCGTCACCCAAGGTACCAAAGCCTGTAATCGGGGGCGGGGGTGATGTGGAGAAGTTGTATCACTAGGGTCTACAGCCCTATCCCACAGCACCTCTCTTCTACAAGAAATACAATTTGCCAACTTTAAAGCTGTTATTTATTTCACAAACACATATACAGCACTTACTATGCGCCTGCAACTGTTCTAAGCACTTTATGAATATTTAGAAGGCAGCGTGTGTGTGCCAGACACACAGTAAGCACTCTACGTGTCCAATAAAATTTAAAATTACCGAATGATTTATATTCACTACAGCTCTTCCCATATAAGGGTTCTGAAAAAACGGCCCATATTATAAGTCTCGGTAATCTTCTGAAACAAGAAAAAGAGGCAAAACTGGTAGAAATAAAGAGGAGAGAAGCCAGAAGTCTGTCTGTGCTCTAAAAGCCTGGTGAGGGGCGCCTGGGTGGCGCAGTCGGTTAAGCGTCCGACTTCGGCCAGGTCACGATCTCGCGGTCCGTGAGTTCGAGCCCCGCGTCAGGCTCTGGGCTGATGGCTCGGAGCCTGGAGCCTGTTTCCGCTTCTGTGCCTCCCTCTCTCTCTGTCCCTCCCCCGTTCATGCTCTGTCTCTCTCTGTCCCAAAAATAAATTAAAAAAAAAAAAAAAAAAAACGTTGAAAAAAAAAAATAAAAAATAAAAGCCTGGTGAATGGATAAACAAACTGTGGTATATCCATACAAGGGGATACTGCTCAGAGACAGGCGGGTAACTGCTGATCATGGGTGACAACTGGCTGACTCTCAATGTGTTACATTAAGTGAAAGAAGCCAGATGGCGGCGGGGGGGAACCACCATATACTGTCCGATTCCACTTATACGACATTCTGGAAAAAGCAAAACTATAAGGACCGAAAACGGCTCAGTGGTTGCCAGGAGCTGGGGGCGGGGGAAGGGATGACTGCAAAGGGGGCAGCGCTGGGGAATTCTGGAGGTGATGACATTGTTGTCTGTCTCGAATGTGATGGTCATTTCACAACTATACGCGTTTGTCAGAGTTCACAGAACTGTAGGCTAAAGAGAGTCTTATGCTCTTTAGAAACCGTACCTCAATGAACTTGACTAAAAATATAATGATATGAAATACAATAAAGGGCCAGGGGCGCTGTTTGGCTTTCCAAATTAAATATTGGTTATGTTTTCAGAAGCTAGAAGTTGCAATCGATAAAAGTTAAAAACTGACTCGACTTTTTGTCTATAACCAACCTACTGTACTTGGATCTCTGGCCTTTATCAGAACTGCCCTTTATACTATTTACAATTTACTCAGTGCTGTGTAACAAGCACTATTCTGTTACTTTACATTTACTGTCCAATTTTCTGTCTCAATTACAGGAATATATGAAATAAAGAGTGAAACACGCCCCTTCCCCTCTCCGTCCCATACTCCCCCATCCATTCCACTCCCAGAGACCACCACTACCAACAAACCTTTTCCTACACGCCTACCAACCCACAATTTTCTCTGCATGAAGAGGACTTACTACACTTGCTTTTCTCTTGAACGTGTTCAACAGGTTCCATGTCAAGCCACATAAAGCTACCCCAACCTCAACAGCTAGACAGTGTGGCACAGGACGATGGCCACAACTTATGTTGCCATTCCATTAATGAATATTGAAGCTATTGCCAAGTGTTCTGTTAGGTTCTTTACAGAGGTTCCCATTTAATTCTCCCGATGACCCTACAGAGTGGGCCTATTATAGGTTAAGTCCCCCAAGACTTGAAAAGACGCACTCACTCGTTCCTTCCTTCAACAAACACTACCCTGGGCCAGGAACACGACACACACAGTCAGTCAGTCTCGGCCACCATATAACTCACTGTCTTTCTTCTCTGTTCTCCGTTACAAGCAACGATCCCCTTGACGAGCGCAAGACAGGGTTGACATAAGGAAGGTTCTAGGGACTGAAGAGAGGTCCTCGGCCCAGGTGGGGCAGGGCGGTCACTGGTGAACGCTCCCCGTGTCTGTTCTTGGCGTTGCTCTCCTCCATCCCCATCAGACTGAGGACACACAGCGAGAGTCACCACTGGCGCCATCGTAAGGGGGCTCTGCTCTTGCCAACAAATGTCTTCTGTCACTCCACGATGCCTCTAAATGCCACCTCACACCGCGCTTCCCACGAAGTTGCGTACCTACTTTGCACAGCGTAGACTATTGTACATGCTCACAAATGTAGCAGCCAGGGGCACTTGGGTGGCTCCGTGGGTTGAGCGTCCAACTCTTTTGGTTTCGCCTCCGCTCAGGATCTCACGGTTCGTGGGTTCGAGCCCCACGTCGAGGCTGTCAGTGCACTGTCAATGGGGAGCCCGCTTGGGATTCTCTCTCCCCCTCTCTCTCTGTCCCTCCCCTGCTAGTGTTCTCTCTCTCAAAATAAATAAACTTTAAAAACAAACAAATGTAGCAACCAAGTAAATCCTGCCACCAATCGATACTTCCAGCAAGGACAACAAACGGGGCGCCTGGGTGGTTCAGTCAGTTAAGCGTCCGACTTCGGCTCAGGTCATGATCTCACGGTTCGTGAGTTCGAGCCCCGCGTCAGGCTCTGTGCTGATAGCTCGGAGCCTGGAGCTGCTTGGGATTCTGGGTCTCCCTCTCTCCCTGCTCCTCCCCTGCTCACATGCTGTCTCTGTCTCAAAAATAAATAAAAATTGAAAAAAAAAAAAAAAAAAGAAGAAGAAGAAGAAGGACAATGAAGAAGACAAGGCCACGAGCTCTAAGGCTTCCAGGGGCCGGCAGCTGAGCTCAAGAATGAAGTGCTCAGGCAGGCTCCCCCATTCTAAGGGATGTTGCTTCAAAGACAGCAGGCAGTCAAGCTCCAGCAGAGGGGCCATGGGAGAGGGCAGGGTTTGCGGGAGTAAAATCTCCTGGTTAAAAAAATCATTATGGAAATTTAAAACTAGATCTCCAAGTAGAGAGAACAGTGTAAGAATCCCCACGTACCCCCATCTACCCACGTACCACCCGCCCTGGCTGCCACAGGTACCGACTCACAGCTGACCGGCTTTCATCGATACCACCCACTCCTCCAGAACACCCACTCCTCGGCTCACAAATGGATTTCCCCCCAATGTTTTAATGTATTAACCATTATTATTATTATTATTTCTTAAGTAAGCTCTACACACATTGTGGGGCTTGAACTCATGAGCCCGGGGTCAAGGGTTGCATGCTCTACTGACTGAGCCAGCCAGGCACCCTAGATTTCCAACCCCCCAATTAAAAAAATTTTTTTAAGTTTATTTGTTTGAGAGAGAGACAGAGACATAGAGAGAGGGGGAATCCCAAGCAGGCTCTGCACTGTCCACGCACAACCCGACAAACTGCGAGACTGTGACCTGAGCCGAAATCAAGATTCACTCCACCAACCGAGCCACCCAGATGCTTACCCCCCGCCCCAATTTTTATACTTTGCTTGAATTCAGTTCTTAATGAGCTCCAGGTATTGCAATCACATCTCTGTTACTCTACAGATGCCACTCAATCTTTTCCTTCCAATTTACCCATCAATTAAAACAGAGAACAGGTCGTTTCTATAGAGTTCTTAGTCTAAATTTTGATGACTGAGTTTAACAGGCTAGGAGGTGTATTTCAATGCGTCTTTCTGTGTGAAAACTTTCTTTGCTCAAACGCAAGTGCCGACGTCCTATGTCTGTGCGCGTGTGTGTGCACATGTGTGCACACACCTTCTCTCGAAGAGCCGTGTCATGGCTGGTTTGAGGAGTCAAATGTGTTTCTTTCTCACACAACCTGCAGCTCTCCCGGAACTAAAACTCGGTATTCCCATATGAGGCCAGGCTCCCCAGGGCATTCTGAGGCCAAGTGAGCCTTTACAAGAAGGAGATCACTGAGGGTATTCCGGGAGGAGAGCAAGCAACTATATCAATAAATACACAAGGCATTTCAGATGGCACGTGCTGTGAGAAATGAAGAGGAAAAGAGTCAGTGCTGGCACGGGAAGCCTGGATCGGGTCGGCAGGGAAGGCCTTTCCTAGCAGGTGCCACATGGGCAGGAACCCCCACGATCTGAAAGAGCCAGGCCCCGGCAGATGTGGCCTAAGAGAACCCCAGCAGAGGAAAGGGCAGAGCCCGGGGCAGGCACTAACAGGGAAAAGCACCCCAGTAAACAAAGGGGGTGACGGGAGGGGAAGTCCCAGAGGGACACCAGGCCCAGACCACATGGGCCCACGGGCTGTGGAGAAAAGTTGGGAATTCTATTCCAAGAGGCCAACCCGGCAGGAGACGGAAAACTGAGATCTGATGTAAGTGTCTGAGGAAAGGTGTCTGACGGCAGAAGGAGAACAGACACGTATGAGAACAAGACCAAGTTGGGAGGCCAGGGAATCTTTCGGGACAGAGTCAGCGGTGGCACAGGGCCAGGGTGGTAGGATTTCTCTGGGATTCATTCTGGAGCATCTGCTGCTTCACTGGATGTGGGGAGGAGGGGTAAGGGAGGAGTCAAGGATGATGGTGGGGGGCGGCGGGCAGGGCACCTGAGGAGATGAAGTCATGGCCACAGGCTATCACCCTTTCCCCAGGTCTTAAGCCACCAAAAAAAAAAAAGAGACAGGAAGTGATCAAAAGGTACCAACTTCCAGCTATAAAGTAAGTTAAGACTCGGGTTTTGCAATATACAGCCTAGGGAATAATATTGTAATGTTGTAATATTACAATATTACATAATATGAGAATAACACTCTAATGATGTTGTAATATGACAATATTACACAATATGACAATCATAATGTAATGGCATTGTAATAATTTTTGTACGGTGACAGATGGTACCGAGATTTATGTTAGCGATCGTTTCGTAATGTAATAAACGCCGAGTCACTGTTGTACGCCCAAACCTAATATAATACTGCAGCTCAACCACATTTCGATTAATGTTTTTTAAAAAGGACTGGAGGGGCGCCTGGATGGCGCAGTCGGTTGAGCGTCCGACTTCAGCCAGGTCACGATCTCGCGGTCCGTGAGTTCGAGCCCCGCGTCGGGCTCTGGGCCGATGGCTCGGAGCCTGGAGCCTGTTTCCGATTCTGTGTCTCCCTCTCTCTCTGCCCCTCCCCCGTTCATGCTCTGTCTCTCTCTGTCCCAAAAATAAATAAAAAACATTAAAAAATAAAAATAAAAAAAAAGGACTGGAATGTGAAGACCAGGTTCGGTGAGAACCCATCCACTTGACAGAAGTCCCTGAAAGCACATGTGCTTTTTCACCGTCACCTCCGTAATCACAGGGCACACTCTCCTCTGTACCCTGACAAGCCAAGCCCAACGCCGCCACCCGGGTGGGCGCCCACGCGGCTCTCCAATCTCCTGTCGGATGCCAGCTTTGGAAGGGGCCTCCAAACCCGGGGCCTCTCAGTTTTCCATTCTCTGCTCAGGGTCCCACTCAGAAGTTTGTCTATGACCATCGTTCCTCTCCCTGGACCGACGGTGAGGCATCCGTCCTGCCCAGCCAGACCCTCTTGCCACGCTGTGGTCATGTGGCTTGCTCTGGTTATTCAGCGTGGCCGTGAGCCAGCCGGCAGGGGCGCCCGGGCAGGCCAAGAGTGCTTGGTATGTGTCTACGGAATGCCCCGGGCCACATTCTTCCGAGCGCACGCCAGGGCCCCGGGGCCCTCACAATCAGAAGCTCCCGGGCAGCAGTTTCTCGGGGACCCTGGGAAACTTGTGGGCGATGACCCACACCCACTTGATCTCCATCTTGCCAGATACAGTCTAATGAATTCACCGATTCTGGGTTGTATCTTCTCCCTCCTCAGGGAAGCACTCAAAAGGAGCCTAACAGCCAGTCCTTGTGACAGTTCCCTTACCTAATTCTGCTGGCAAACCACCCAGCCGACACGAATGACTGGTGGATTCGTTGGGTCAGTGCCGGGACTGGGAAAACCTGGTGGGCTATTATGGCCTACTAGATTTACATAACTTTCCAGAATTTTAGCATTTGTTAAAGCACTCAAACTGTGGCGTAAAGAAGAAAGCAAAGGGTTCCTGAGGTGCTTAAGAGAGATCGGAAGGCTGATCAAAAGGTCAAATTATGGCTCTGTGCCACCCAGTGGCTTGGACTCCTCCCTCAGGAACAAAAACAAATATTCATTTGTTATTGGTGGCGGACAGGTAAACTGATCTACGAGATACGCCTTCCAGAGGGGTAGTTCGCGATATGTACCAAAGCCTTTAAAAGTACCTATTCTTTTTTTTTTTTTTTTTTTTGAGAAAGGGAGAGAGAAAGCACGTGAGTGGGGGAGAGGGGGAAAAGAGGAGGGGGGAGGGGAGACAGAATCCCAACAGGCTCCATGCTAGATGGGGAGCCCTATGCGAAGCCCGATCCCACAAGAGATCATGACCTGAGCTGAAATCAAGAGTCGGACGCTCGACTGACTGAGCCACCCAGGTGCCCCAAAAAGTATCTATTCTTTACATGCAGAAATCCCACTTCCAGAAATTTATCCTAAGGAAATAATAAGGAATACAAAAATGAATCGTGAAGATTCTGGAGGAAGAAACCATCGACAACGTTAAGTGCTCAATAACAGAGGACTAGGGGAATAACGTACGGCATCCCCCCATCTGTCGCAGGTATCTGCTTTCCAGCCTGCTGTACCTCAGCACAGTGCCCCTCCTCCCTTAAGACCTGTGCAGGGAAGTAGGTGAGAGGTACCCAGGTGTCCCTGGTTGCTGGCCGCAGCAACATCATAACCACACCAGAGCCTTGCCCTGTGCCTCTAACAACCCCCTTGAGAAGCTGGTAAGGACTATGGACTTACACACACACACACACACACCAAAAAACAAAACTCAGGTGAACACACGTTTGCATATAATTTCAAGAGGCCTAGAAAGTCCGAAGAGAAGCATACCATTCATATTTAAGAATAAAAAATCTGGGCACCTGGGTGGCTCAGTTACTCTACTCGTCAAAAAAAAAATTTTTTTTTTTGAGAGACAGAGTGAGACAGAGCACGAGTGGGGAAAGGGCACAGAGAGGACAAAATGTGAAGCAGGCTCCAGGCTCTGAGCAAGTGTTCAGCCCAGAGCCCGACGCGGGGCTCGAACCACGAACCGCGAGATCGTGACCTGAGCCGAAGCCGGACGCTCAACCGCCTGAGCCAGCCCGGCGGCCCTCAGTTACCCTGCCTGTATCCTCTGAACTAATTACATCAATCCAAACCCAAGGTGTCAAGAACACAAAACCCAACATCCTTGAGCTTACACGTAACGAACACAAGGAAATAATGGGCCACGTGCATCAGGAAACCTGTACAAGCTTTTTGGATCCATTTGTCAGAACAAGAATCTGATCCTGCTAACTACGTTGTTCAAACGAGACAAGCACAGCCCCCTTAAAGGGAAGAGGGAACCTCTGACGTGCGAAAAGGTCAGACCCAGAAGACCCAGATGTATGTTTCCCCAGGCCCAGAGGCAATAAAACAAAACAACTTGAAGAGCTCTGGAGACAGGCGGGTACCCCAAAACCTCCCTGCACAGGATAAACGCTCTCCAGAAAGCTCGGTGCGTATTTTCTAGGTAAACTCAGCTATCTATGTTCCTAGAGAGGAAAAGCTCCCTAAAAGGCATGGGGATGGCCACATCCTGGCCTCTGTAGCCGGGCGTGACCTGGCCTCTGCCCTCACCTGCCGCCACTCTCCCACGTCCACCCAGCACCTTCGCACACGCGGCTCCTTGGCCTGGAACGTTTCTACGTCTCCAAACCTCCTCCATGGTTCCAGTCTCAGCTTCAATGTCTGCTCAAGGGCAGCCTTTCCTGCCCTCCCCTCACCCCCATTATGCTAGATGCGGTTTCCCTGGTGCTGGCCAAAGAGGTCATCGTGGTGGCAATGACAACACACAATCACAACTAAGATTTTTTTGAGTGCTTACTAGGTACCAGGGCTTTTCCTCGTTCACTTTGTGTTACTTCATTTACTCCTCACTACTAAAATCAAGGATGTGGGTGCCACCACGATGCTCATTTTATAGCCAGTGTAGGAGCCAGCCTCTACAACGGTCCCCAGTGACTCCCATCTCACTTGTTCCGTCCCCTCCCCCACTGAATAGGGCAGACGTGTTAACCAACAGGATACTGCGGAAATGACAGCGGGACTTCCACGACTAGGTCCCAAAGACATCGTGGCTGGGGCACCTGGCTGGCTCAGTGGGTGGAGCGTGTGACTCTTGATCTCGGGATCATGAGTTCGAGCCCCATGACGGGTGTAGAGATTGCTTAAAAATAAATAAGTAAATAAACTTAAAAATAAAAAAAGAAAGACATCGTGGCCTCTGCCTTGTGGTCTCTTGGACTGCCTAGTCTGGGGACACTCAAGTAGCCTGTGGACAGGTCCCCGTGGTAAGGAACCGAGGCCTCCTACCAGTCGGCACCATCCTGCCAGCTGTGAGAAGCAGTTCCTCCAGCCCCAGTCAAGCTCTCAGATGACGGCGTCCCAGCCAACATCTAGAGCATAGTCTCAGCAGAGGCCACAAGCCAGAACCTTCCAGCTAGCTCACTTCTGACTTCCTGGTCCTGAGACACTGTGGGGTAATACATATTTTGCTGTTTTAAGCCACCGCATTTTGAGGTGGTTTGTCATGCAGAAAGAGATGACCAACACTAATGGGAAAACAGGCTTGGAATGTAACCAGCTCACAGTGACACAACTCGCGAGTGCTCCAACCAAATGTCCGACTCTTGCTAGAAGGACTCCCGAGCCTGAGTTCTTACTCAGTCTCCTCCACATAAGGATGAACATCTCAACAGATCTCACACAGGCAAGAACCATAACTGTCTTTTCTAATGCTGTAGCCCTACCAGGCACCAGCAAAGTACACACGGCACATCACAGGTCTTTTGTTAAGACGATGAACAAATAAAGTGACTAAAATGAAAACGATCACAAAAATGTACACAGCAACAGTGGGATTACAGGTGACATGTTCTAGTGCCCATTTGGCTAAATTTGATTCTATTAAAATTTTTTTTTAATGTTTTTATTTATTTTTGAGACAGAGAGAGACAGAGCATGAGCAGGGGAGGGGCAGAGAGGGAACGACACAGAATCTGAAGCAGGCTCCAGGCTCTGAGCTGTCAGCACAGAGCCTGACACAGGGCTCGAACCCATGAACCGTGAGATCATGACCTGAGCCGAAGTCGGATGCTCAACCGACTGAGCCACTCAGGCGCCCCTTAAATTTTTTAATGTTTTTATTTATTTTTGAGACAGAGACAGACCATGAGCAGGGGAGGGGCAGAGAGAGGGGGAGACACAGAATCCAAAGCAGGCTCCAGGCTCCGAGCTGTCAGCACAGAGCCCGACGCAGGGCTCGAACTCACAGACTGTGAGATCATGACCTGAGCTGAAGTTGGACGCTTAACCGACTGAGCCACCCAAGCGCCCCAACATTTTGCTAAATTTTAAAATATTTCCACAATGTACATGTATTATGCGGTTCATTTCACTTCAATTCAATTTGAACTGGGGCCCGAAAGAAAATAAAGTCAATCATCCAAGTGTCCCAGGGCAGAGGAACTAGAAATCAGTGCAAAGGCCCTGTGGTTGAAACAGATTTGTCACGCTTAAGCAGAATGTGGGCCTACGTGGCTGTGGGAGGGATGCCGGGACACAGGCCAGATCTCACTTTGGCTCTTAGTTGTTAGTGAAACGAGAAGCTACTAGAGGCTTTTAGCAGAGGAGCCACATGATCTCATTTGCATTCCTGAAAGATTATTCAGGTTTATGTATGAAAAATAAGTTGTATCGCAGGGAGCATCCGTAGGAAGACTACCGCACAACCCCAGACAAAGGGATGGACTGGATGAGCGGATTCCTGTAGACAGTTCAGCACAGTGCCTGGCACACTGCACGCACCCAGCAACTGGGGTTTCTTTCTGTTGTAGACGCGCAGTTTGCAAATCACGACACACACAGGCATCACTATAAACTAGAAAGTGCACACACATGCCAACAACAGAGAGTTTTAAATTACCATGTTCTATATTCAATGGCATGAAAAAATGGCTTACAACATACTGGTAAGGTGCTTTGTTTGTTGGTTTTGAAACAAATGAACCACAGGGCGCCTGGGTGGCTCGGTCTGTTGAGCAGCCGACCCTAGATTTCGGCTCAAGTCGTGATCTCTCTGTTTGTGGGCTCGGGCCCCTTGTCGGGCTCTGGGCCGGCAGTGCGGAACCTGGTTGGGATTCTCTCTCTCTCTCTGCCCCTCCCCCACTCGTGCGTGCACTCTCTCTCCCTTCCTCTCAAAATAAATAAATGAATGACTTAAAAAATAAATAAAACAAATGAACAACAACAACAACAACAACAACCCAGCATACACAATATGACCCACACAATATGGTGTGGCTATAAGCAGAGAAATACATCTGAGAAGTTTCCACAAAATCGTGCTCTCAATGCCTGATAATGGCAACTGTCTCCTTCATTACTAATGTCTAGTGATGACTCAAGAAAATAAAAGGGAGAGGCGCCTGGGTGACTGTGCCTGTTAAGTGCTTGACTCTTGATTTCAGCTCAGGTCATGATCCCAGGGTCATGGATGGAGGCTGCTTGGGATTCTCTCCTTCCCTCTCCCTCTGCCCCTCCCCCACTCCCTCTAAATAAACAAACAAACAAACAAACAAACAAACAAATAAAATGTAAGGAAGAGTTGAAGAAAAGGGAATATTCCAGGATTTCTTGCTTTTGTTCTCCTGGTCCTAATAATGCATCAAAACAAAAACCTTTCCTTCCCAAAGAAAAGAGAGAAGGCTAGGAGAGGCTTCAGGGTAGGGAAGGGCTGGCGGTCAGAGAAAAGACAGATGCCGCTTTCCCTCCAGAAGTCAGTGATCAGATGTGAATGACAGGTCAAAGATCGAAGAGTCATGAAAAAACGTGTAAGGGCAACTTCCTTCCTTAAAAAGGAGAGAGAGAAGCCATATAATAAGAACTTAGCATCCTATGCTTTAAGCAGAAAAGCCATCCCCTAATATTTTCAGGTCTTTTTGCCAGGATCAGTGATGCAGCCACTTGGAAAAGATCAGAACACTTCCTGCTTTCAAGAAGCCCTGACATTTGTGAGACTTGGAAGGGTCTATGCTAAGAGAACAGAAAGAAATCCAGGAACAACAGATCTCTTGTTACCAGCCGGTAGCTTCTACTACCAACCCAAGAGGAACGGGAGTCCTAATTGACAACAGTGTTCCAGTCCTTCGTAGGGTAAGTCCCCACACCAAGGACTCGCTTCAAGGAGGGGGTAAGAGACCAAACACAGCTGCTGTTGTTTACCCCTGGTCCAGCACCAGGATATCTGCAGGCCAGGCAACGGCAGAGTTAACCCCATTCGGTCCACGATCCAAGCAGAAGGTGACAGCATTTCAAGCCAGCTATGCGGACGACAAGAAACAACCACAGCCAGCGGGGCCTGGAGGTGAGCCTTCCGGGGGTGTGACAGGAGCAGGGCTCCCAGCCTGGCTCCACCACAGAGACAAACCCTTTAAGCCGGCTTCAACCAGACACACGGTCTGTGCGCAACCATTATCCCAACAAACGGCTGGTGTCCTGGGAAGCGCTCACCCCTTGCTCCACAGGAGCCTACGGCCTGCTGCCCCCAGGCCTCCACAGCCCCGGGGAACCTTCGGAAGGCAGGATCAGGCCTCCCTTGACTGTGATGAATGACGTGTCCTCTCTTAGTCAACCTCCCAAACCCAGTGACACGGGGATGATCTGGGCGGAAGTAACAAGTTAGAACTGACAGCTAGTGAAGACAGAGGAAGAATCCATCCCAGGTCTGTCTGACTCCTGAGCCCAAACTCTTAGCCACTCTGTGAGCGAGACAGAGATAACGTGTCAAGCAGCCAGCACAGCGCCCAGGTCAAGGTCAGCCCTCGATGTAAGTTAGCCAACCAAGTAATAGTAACCACATCCCTGAAGGAAGGTATGAGTGGGCGCATTTTACAACTAAAGGATCTGAGGCAAAACTCCTGGGGGAGAAGAGACAGTGTTCGGGGTGTCCCAGAGGGGCCACGGCTTCTTGGCTTTCTTAAAATCTTTACCAAACTTCTCTAGTCTGTTTTCCATGAAATTGAGATTCTCAACAGGAAAATGGGGGCCTGCACGCTGTTCGCCATCTGGACTTCTCCAGGAGTCACGAAGCCTTCCCAGCGGGCTGATCTCAGTCTGTCTTAGAACAACCTGTTCTCGCTGAGTTCTGAGCACGTGCTCTGGTTGGCCTGAGTTTCTTCATTTAGAAAGCGAGCTTCTAAAAGGGCCCCAAGCTGCCCAATAAAACAGAGTCCCCCTTCCCATCCAGCTTTCAGCCTTAACTCCCTGGGGTACGGCTGTGGAGTGAGGGAGGCGGGCGGCACCAAGAGGAGCCCAGCATTGCCCAAGCGTTGCCCAGGCCCAGCGCCCGGGGGCCTCCAAATGCCCAAATTCCACAGCCATGAGCGGCAGGGCAAGACAGGGCTGTGTTTACATTTCGTCTTAAAACACCCCCAGACGCACTCGCCTCGGAACCGCCTTACAGTCAAGGCAAAGGGGATCCAGATTGGCTATCGCACATCAGAGCACAGCCGGCCGCTCTGCCAGCGTGAAGGCCCCGGGTGTGCATGGTGGAAGAGAATTCGGCAAGTCGCAACAGCAGAAACGGCCCCTTCCCCTGGGCTCCCACAAGCCCCAACTTCTCTTTCTGAGCAAAACGCTATCGGGTTGCCTTAGACACTGTCAAGATCATCCCCAAAGGTGAACAGAAAACGAGACAGCACGATGCACATCAATGGCTTGAAAGCGAAAAATACTTCCATTTCCAGCGGTGCTGAAATACGGCTGCAAAAGACACTGAACTGAGTTGTGTTTGAAGATGTCAAACGTTTTAAGTTGTGAGGAAATAAGGGCCCCACTGAATCCTCCGATTTGAAATCTGGAGACCGCTGCACTCGGGTGTGGGAAAGGTCTATCTTTCATGGGACCAAATAATTCAAATATCCACCCAAACGCAGAAAGCCTGAGAAGCGGCTCTCTCCAGGAGAACTGAATGGGAAAGCTTCGGTGCCAACCTGGTTTGTCAGAAATCCAGGACACGGGAAGGAGAAAACACACAAAACCTCCCAAATTCAGCTGCTTTTCAAAACCAAAATCCACCCAAAGCAGGCGGTGGCAGGGAACCGCACATTTGTTGATCGGTGCTTTTCCGCTCCCACTCATCTTTATTGGAAAAGTGAGTCCCCCTTTGCTCACGGAGACGTGATTCCTCTGAGAGGCGACACGGCTTACAGAACAGGAGACGACAATGCTTTACAAGCTGTTTTTGGATAAACGAGAAGTGGGGTCAAGTCTTTTCTGCGTCGACAACAACTCCTGATACGAAAGAGTGTTCTTTCTGTCCAAGGAAGCTCCTGAAAGACACGGGGCCTGGACAACGTCCTTGTCCTCCTGGGTCACCACCCTCACGGCCGGAGCAGATGTGCACAGACAGCAGGTCACGGACCAGATCTCTGGAGACCGGGGAGGGCCGCAGTCAAGCCGAGGCCCCTGGCGCTGGTGTTTACACAGACCGCCACGATTCCAGAACCTCCACGACCCCCGTGAGCCCAGGCAAAGGAGCTGCAGGGCCAGGAGCAACATCTCAAGAAAACAGAGCTTTGGTTCTTCCCCAGACGGAAAAAAAAGGGAGAGCTGGTCCAAAGGGTCTCCGAACTGACACACTGTTAGAGCTAACACACCAAACATAACTTACGGGAAGTTAAGTCCTCCTGGGCAGTTGTTCTGACCGTTACAGTTGATTCTCTCCAGAGACCCAGACTTCCCAGTCACGGTGAGAACCACAAATGACCCGTAAAGAAGTGCCGAGTTGAGTGACACACCCGGACAAACCACTGTGGGGAGGCGCGGACGGAGGCTGTTAACCCAATCCCGTTACTGAAGCGTGTCCAGAGCCAAAAGCCTTACCTTCTTCTGCTTAAGTAAGAAGCACAAGGAAGTGCCCACTTCTGGGAATGTCGCTCCCATTTCTGACCACCAGACTCAAGTTCATGGGATCATCTTTGTCTCTTCCCCTCTCTGCCCACTTGGCCGGCCGTCAACCCCACAACCAAGATGGCTCTTGGTGTCCTCTCCCTTTCATCAGGCTGTCCTTACCTCAAGTGTCCTTCCTTCCAAGCCCAACCTAAACTCGAGTTTCAGATTCATTTTCTAAATCACAGCTATGATCTTTTAACAAGTTCCTTCAACAAATATTTATTGAGGGGCGCGCCACAGTGGCTCAGTCGGCTGAGCATCGGACTCTTGGTTTCGGTTCAGGTCATGATCTCACAGTTTGTGAGATCAAGCCCGGAGTCGGGCGCTGTGCTGACAGCACGAAGCCTGCCTGGGATTCTCGCTCTCCCTCTCCCTCTCTGCCCCTCCCCAACTTGTGCGCGTGCGTGCTCTCTCTCTCTCAAAACAAATAAAACTTAAAAAACAAACACATATTTCTTGAACACCTACTACGTGCCAAGCATTACTCTAAGTACTGGGAACACTTTTGTGGTGCTAACACCCTACTGGGAACTATCTATAACTCCCACTGCCCACCAAATATTTCCAAAATCTTTGCCTTGGCACGTAAGGTCATCTCTGAAGTAGCCCGAACATGCCCCTCCTGCCTTAATCCACATACTCCCCTGAATATTCCAGCTAAACTATTCCTAATTTGTTTTGCCCTTTCCCACCTGAAGATACCTTCCCTCCCTGACTAGGTAAGTCTCTCTGGGATCATCAGTGTACATTCGATAAAGGTACACAGAGAAGCAAGTGTCCCAAGAGTGTTCCAAGAGTTCGAATTCCACCTTTGTCTCCCTATCTTGCGCCTCTTGAATATCCCCAGGGTAGATTAATCGCTGCCTTCCAAGGCACCCATCCTACCGCTGGACTGCTCTCACTGTTTGAAAGCTCGTTCCACACCAAGCCCAAACGCCCCTTAGTCTGTGACTTCTACCCACTACTAATTCTGCCTGCCAAAGCAGTGCAGGGTGAGACCTGCTTCCTTCCACAGGAACTGTCCTTTAAATATTTTCAGACAGGGCCCCCGGGTGGTGCAGTCGGTTAAGCGTCCGACTCTTGATCTCGGCTCAGTTTAAATAAACAAACTTTAAAAAATAAAAAAATAAAAAAAATTTCAGGCAGCTAACATGTCTTCCCATAATCTTTCCTCCAAGCTAAAAGACTGCCCAGAACACTCATGTGTTCATTTTTTAAAAAAATTTTTTTTAACATTTATTTACTTTTGAGACAGAGAGAGACAGAGCATGAGCAGGGGAGGGGCAGAGAGAGAGGGAGACACAGAATCCGAAGCAGGCTCCAGGCTCTGAGCTGTCAGCACAGAGCCCGACGCGGGGCTCGAACTCACAGACCGTGAGATCGTGACCTGAGCTGAAGTCGGATGCTCAACCGACTGAGCCACCCAGGCGCCCCTCATGTGTTCATTTTATAAACATTTACTGAACATCTCCTATGTAAAAAGCACTACAGTATAATCTCTGCCCTAAAGACATTTAAGAGGGAGTGACAGAGAGGCAATTATCGAACAGTATGATAAATATCACAGTGCTAGGCACCAGACGCACTGAGAGTGGACAAAATAATATCTCAGTATACTTCTGTATCATAGATAGAAGGAGTTACCAGGTGGTATTCCTAACAGAGGCAGCAAGACACTATAGTTTTTTTGTGTTAGCCACCTCCTTCTGAAGAATGAAATGAAGGAAGGAAGGAAGGAAAGCAACTATTACTGATTGTTACTCCGAGGTAGGCAATCCAGCAGGCACCCCTACGCATGCATTCTAGACTGCGCCCTCATAACAACCCTAGGGGATAGGTTTTATCCCATTTTAAAGAGGAGAAAAATGAAGGCTTAGAGAAATGCCGTGTCCAAGGCCTCTGACCAAGAAAGTAGCAGAGACAGGATTCAAACCTAGATCTTCCCGATTTCAGAATCTGGGCGCTTAATCACTCACTATCTGGTCAGCAGGTGCTTGCCCTTTGTTTGGTCATCATCCCCTTTGAGAATCTCAGAAAGCAAAGGCTCCTTGCAAAGAAAAATGTCACTGTGCACATTCACAAAAGTATGCATAAGAGCCCAGGGGTCAGAAGCCCCGTAACTGTATGCGTGCATCTTTTTTTTTTTTTTTTTTTTTTTTTTTTTTTTTATTTATTTTTGGGACAGAGAGAGACAGAGCATGAACGGGGGAGGGGCAGAGAGAGGGAGACACAGAATCGGAAACAGGCTCCAGGCTCCGAGCCATCAGCCCAGAGCCTGACGCGGGGCTCGAACTCACAGACCGCGAGATCGTGACCTGGCTGAAGTCGGACGCTTCACCGACTGCGCCACCCAGGCGCCCCAACGTGCATCTTAATAATCAGCGTAAGACCCTGGGGCGAGGCGAGTAGACTGATGCTCAGTACCCACTCCCTCCGCCCCCAACATTCTGCCACGTAGCACTGCAGAGGCTGGAGAGCTGAAAACGACCCATCAGCGTCACCGACTTCCTCGCAGCGAGGGTTTGAGTATGATTTAGGTTTTCTCAATCGGATGACCCTCGTGTGAGATCTGGAGAGCAGATGCGAGGGAGGCCGAGCACACGCCTGCTGCTTCCGCTGTTGCTGGGGCAGGGCCAGCTGTGGAAGCGCTTGGTTTTCCGGGGCAGAACTAGGGGTCCCGCCCCCAGGCATTAGCTCCACAGAGAAGCAGCAGCATGGGGTCGACTGCAGCCAGGGGTGTAATGCCCTTGACTGTGGCGGTGGTTCGAGAGCTGGCAACTCTCCGAGGACAGAAGAGGCTGCAGCTTCCTTGGTGGCCCAGGTCTGGGTGGTGACTTTGGGAATCATTCACAAAGCTCAACCTACAACGCGCTTTTTCAGCTCTCCCAAGAAGTCGGTTAGCTATAAAATACCCTATAATAAAGCCCTCCCGGTTAAAATGACCTCCCGGGGGTTCTTGTCTCTGTAACTGAACCCAGGCCAGCAGAAAATCTCTGATCTACATTTTTAAAAATAAGTAACTGTTGTACAGATCCCAAGACATAGGTTCGGTCTCCATCTTCTGCTTTATTAATGTTTCAAAAAAAAAAAAAAAGCCTATAACCCACAATCAAGCTGTAATTTTTAAGACTAAGGGGCCCCCCAATTTGGGGAAGAACCGGTTGCCCCTCTGGGGGCCTGAGGAACAATTGTACATCGTGTGTTAGGCACACAGTGTTAACAGCACAGGGCTCCTCTTCACACGGATCTATCCTGGGTCCGCATTACCAGTGCTCACAAGTGACTGGTAACCCTTCCCCTTCCTGAACACACAGAAGAGGACATTCCCAGGCCTCTTACAGTGAGGTGAGACCTTGTGCCTAGTTCTGGACGCGGGTGTAACCGGGAGCGACCATGAGTCCCTTCCTGGCTGGAGAACTCACAGTTCTCGCTACTCACTTGCATTATCTCAGTACCAGGGAGGCAGCACTTTCCAGTCACGCCGGCACAAGATGGCGGGGCCACCATCAGTCTGGGTCCCCGCGAAACTACGTGGGGCAGAGCACCCCTCAGCCATACCTGAGAGACATAACCCTCCGGGTTAAGCAAGTGGGATCTGATGGCTGGTTATTACCACTGCAAAGCCTAGCCTCGCCGGGCTCGTCCACCGCCCTGAGAAACTCTCACACACGTGCACAAGCGCATGTGTAGATGGACGTTCACTGCATCACCGTTTGTCGTTATGGAAAAAGTGGAAGTCACCTGACTGGCCACAAGTGGGAGAGGGGATAAACTATGCCTTAACCATATTACAGAACACCCTACAGCAGTTAAATGAGGTCCCAGATCTATATGCATTAACACAGATAAATCTTAAATACCACGCTCGATTAAAAAAGCGAGTTTCAAAAGGATGTGTACAGGGTACCACGTACATATCCTTAAATATTACATGATCGTGTTTTGCAGGTTTCTTATTTTTTTCAATTTCTTACTGGGGGGTTTGTTTGGTTTGGTTTGTTTTTTTTTTTTCTTTTTGAATGAGAGCGTGCACATGCGCTCCCTCGCACGCAAGCAGGGGAAAGGCAGAGGGACAGCAGGAGAGAGAGAATCTCAAGCAGGCTCCATGCCTAGCACAGAACCCGACGCGGGGCTCGATCTCACAACTGCTGAGATCATAACCCGGACCAAAACCAAGAGTCGGACACTTAGCCCACTGAGCCCCACCCAGGCGTCTCTTGCCTGTTTATGAACCTGTTCCAACAAAGGTTGAAGCCTCTTCCCTATTCTATCAACACTCCCTGCCTCCCCAATCACCCCAGTGCCACCAAAAGAGTAGCTTAAAAGAAAAAGGCACATGTTATGGGCAGGAGTAGTCCCCCTCTTTAAGTTATGCCTACTCTTCAAGTGTCAAGATCTGGAAGAAATCAGTTGAAAAGTCAGTAATGAAACAGCCTTTGCCAGCCAGCCTCTAAGTATTCAAATTTACGTGGCAATATATTTTTTTTAAGTAACTGAGAAAATCCTCCACAAGCACTAGCATTCAAACAGAGATCTGGTATCTCACATTACAAAGACCAGGGGACGATTTCCTGAAATCATAATCATCATCATATACATTCATGAAGCATCTTACAGTTTCCTAAGCTCCTGCACAGACACCAGCTCATCTCGGCCTCCCGCCGCCCCGGGAAGGAGCGGAGGGCTCCCCCGGCGCCATCTGAGAGCTGGAGACACCAGACTCGGTGGCATCCCTTCAGCTAAGTGCCTTCTCCAAGATCACATGGCTTGAAGTATCAGCACCAGAGCTAGAAGCAACAACTTATGAACGGTAAATGTTGGATCAAGTCAACACACTCTAAACTCACACCACTAACAGCCACGTAGCACATCAGAAAGGTAAAGCCCCACAGTCTTTGTGGAGGAGGCGGATCCTCCTAGGTGAGCGAGGAAATGCCATGTAATCCTGTTTTTGAGCTGTGACTATTTTAAATATTGGGCTTTTCAATGTCCAGAGACTGAAACTGGGTACTATTTATTTATATTCAAATATTCAACCCCAAATGTTCGTTGTTGTTTTTTTTTTATGGAAAAGGGTCATTTTATTTTTAATTGTTTTTAATCACAGTATAGTTAACATACAGTATTATATTGGTTCCAGGTGTACAATATAGTGATTCGACACGTCCCTACAGCACCCAGTGCCCAAGTGTCTATTAAAAGCAGCACAATCTGGGGCGCCTGGGTGGCGCAGTCGGTTAAGCGTCCGACTTCAGCCAGGTCACGATCTCGCGGTCCGTGAGTTCGAGCCCCGCATCAGGCTCTGGGCCGATGGCTCGGAGCCTGGAGCCTGTTTCCGATTCTGTGTCTCCCTCTCTCTCTGCCCCTCCCCCGTTCATGCTCTGTCTCTCTCTGTCCCAAAAATAAATAAAAAACGTTGGAAAAAAAAAAAAAAAATTTAAAAGCAGCACAATCATTGGGGCGCCTGGGTGGCGCAGTCGGTTAAGCGTCCGACTTCAGCCAGGTCACGATCTCGCGGTCCGTGAGTTCGAGCCCCGCGTCAGGCTCTGGGCTGATGGCTCGGAGCCTGGAGCCTGTTTCCGATTCTGTGTCTCCCTCTCTCTCTGCCCCTCCCCGTTCATGCTCTGTCTCTCTCTGTCCCAAAAATAAAAAAATAAAAAAAATAAAAAAAAAAAAATGTTGAAAAAAATAAAATAAAAAAAAATAAAATAAAAGCAACACAATCAGAATAACAAATACTCTAGGGGCACCTGGGTGGCTCAGTTGGTTAAGCGTCCAACTTCAGCTCAGGTCATGATCTCACAGTCTGTGGGTTCAAGCCCCGCGTCGGGCTCTGTGCTGACAGCTTGGAGCCTGGAGCCTGCTTTGGATTCTGTGTCTCCCCCTCTCTCTGCCCCTCCCCCGCTCACCCTCCGTCTCTCTGTCTCTCAAGAATAAATAAAACATTTAAAAACATTTTTAAAAAAATAACAAATACTCTAAAGATACGTCCTGTATTTTGCCTCCGCTCATTTATTCTACTCTGCCCCGCCTTTCTGACCTGAGGGTTTGATCCTCAGATCTACTAAACCCCCTTCACAACTTGGTAAGAGCTCGAGCAGCAGGAGTTCCTGTGCTGGACTGAGTCGAGGACCAAGGAAGAATGTAGCACAATTAATTACTATAAACCACTGCTTCGAGAGAAAGCCAATGGTTACTGCATAAAATCTAGTTCAAAAGGAGCACCCGGGTGGCTCTGTTGGGGAGGTGTCCAGAAGCTGCTTGGCAAGCTTCTGCTCCGAGACAGTAATGCTCTTCCTTCCTTCAGCTGCTTCGGCCCACTCTCTTCTTCTTCAAACTTACAAAGGCAGTGAAAAAGGAAAATTAAAAAGTATGAAGTCTTCACATGAAAAGATGGTCAACATCAGTAGCCATCAGGGACAGGCAAATTAAAACCATAATGAGAGGGGCGCCTGGGTGTCTCAGTCAGTTGAGCTTCCGACTTCGGCTCAGGACATGATCTCACAGTCTGTGAGTTCGAGCCCCACGTCGGGCTCTGTGCTGACGGCTCAGAGCCTGGAGCCTGTTTCGGACTCTGTGTCTCCCTGTCTCTCTGATCCTCCCCCGCTCGCGGTCTGTCTCTCTCTGTCTCAAAAATAAACATTAAAAAATAAATAAATAAAACCATAATGAGATACCCACTAGAATGGCTACAATAAAAAAAATACTGATAATACCAAGTTCTAGTGAGGATGCCAGGAATTCTAGCACATGAGGATCCTGGTAGGGATGTAAAACAAGGGCCACTCTGCAAAACTGTTTTGCAGTTTCTAGTAAAATGAAATATACACTTACCATGTGACCCTATAATACCCAGGCCTAGTCCTTGCCTGCATGTGGTAGGCTGAGAAAAAGGTCCTCTAAAAGATACATACAACATACTCACAGGAACCTGGATTATTTTACGTGGCAAAAAAATGGTGTTTGAAGATGTGACTAAACTAAGGATCTTGAGCTGGGGGGATTCTCCTGAATCATCCCGATGGGCCCTAAATGTAATCACAAGGGTCCTTATAAAAGGGAGGCTAAGGGAGATCTGACGGCATAAAGAGAGGAGGAGAGTAACAATGGAAGTGAGGGTTTAGAGGGACATGAGGAGGGGGTCACAGGCCAAGGAATGCCGGTGGCCTCCAGAAGCCGGAAAAGGCAAAAAAGGGGTTCTTCCCCGGGGCCTCTAGAGCGAGTGAGGCCCTGTTGACACCATGACTCGGGCCAGGCGATACCAATTTCAGACTTCTGGCTTCCAGAACAGTCGACAAGAAATTTCCGTTGTTTTAAGCCACCCAGTTTGTGGCAATTTGTTACAGCGGTCACAGGAAACTAATATGCTAAGAAAACTGAAAATTTATGTTCCTACAAAAACTGTACACAAAGTTTATAACAGTTCTATTCATAATCATCCATAACAGGAAACAACCCAAATGTCCCTCAACAAATGAATGAATGCACAAATTACAGTATATCCATACAACAGAATACTACTGAGCAATGAAAAGGAATGAACTATCGTTATATACGATGCTTGGATGGACCTCAAAGGTGTCAGACTCAGTGAAAATGCCAGTCTGAAAAAGTTATATACTGGATGGTCCCATTTATAGGACAGTCTCAAAAAGACAAGACACTGACAAGAACAGGTCAGTGTTTGCCCGGGGGTGGGCAGGGACGGGGGAACGGTGAGGGGTGGGGGCACACAGAGCATAAAGATTTACTTTAAATTCCTATGAGTTCCTTTAAGTTGACAGATTCCCAGAAAGTCAAGAAGAAAATTATCCATCGTGAATTATCCATCACAACAACATAAAGACAAAATACAAACACTACGGACCCGTCAATTTCTTAGGCTTTTGTCTGTATGATAAATCCTTCTGACCAGTGAGTCCGTTTTACTGTGCAATTCTTGGCTGGGTTGACAGCCACACACGCCTGAAAACCCCAGCGCTCACCCCTAGCAGCCTAGCCGCCATGTATTCCAGACCAAATGGGTTTTACCAACCTATCTTCCATCCAGATTCATCGATAAAACCTACAGGGACTCTGAGAAAAGAGCCAAAAGAATGAAGTGGGCTGAACAAGGAGCAGCAGATTTAAGGATTAGGTAACCCTGTCCTGCAGAAACAAGAAATTCCCTGAGGGAGTGGAAGCGCCCTCTCGGCCCCAACAACAAGGAAACCCTCAGAGAAGTCCCCAAGCGCTGATTTCCTGCGGAGGGAGGGAAAGGGCTCCACGGCTCACATCCTCCAGCCGCTGTAAGGAGTTCTTTCTCAAAAATGCTTACAGTTCCACAGGGGTTTCCTCTAGAATTTTCTTGAAGCGCTAGCATTCCAGTATCGTCATATGGTCGGATATAACCCACAGGTCTTATAGATAATCCTCAATTACCAACAATGTACAAGCTTGTCACGGGCAAGCTGCTTATCACAACATTATTACTGCTAGGATTTACTTCTTAATCTTCCTCTGGTTTAGTCCCCTTGGGCCTGCTCCTTGTCACGAACAGATACATGATTTCAGAATTATAAGCAACAATTACTGTTTGTTAGGAGCTAACCAAGTGCCAGGCACTATCAGACATTTTAAATTCATTATCCCATTTCATTCTCTCATTAATAGTAAATCAAGCAAAGGGGCGCCTGGGTGGCGCAGTCGGTTAAGCGTCCGACTTCAGCCAGGTCACGATCTCGCGGTCCGTGAGTTCGAGCCCCGCGTCGGGCTCTGTGCGGACAGCTCAAGGTCTGGAGCCTGCTTCGGATTCTGCGTCTCCCTCTCTTTCTGCCCTTCCCCTGCTCGTGTTCTGTCTCTCTCTGCCTCTCAAAAATAAGTAAACGTTAAAAAAAATTTTAATAGTAAATCAAGTAAAAACTACGATGCCCATTTTGTGAATGAAGAACCAAAGACTCCAGTTAAAAAGACATGCTGTAGGGGCGCCTGGGTGGCTCAGTCGGTTAAGTGACACGCTTCGGCTCAGGTCATGATCTCACAGTTCGTGAGATCGAGCCCCACGTCAGGCTCTGCACAGACAGCGTGGAGCCTGCTTGGGATTCTCTCCCTCTCTCTCTGCCCCTCCCCCACTCGTGCTTGCTAGCTCGCTCTCCCTCAAAATAAATAAGTAAACGTTAAAAAAAAGAAAGAAAGAAAGAACTTGCTGTATTCCCAGAACCTCACAACGTACAGAGATCGCACTCAACTAATATCTACTAAGTACAAGCTGGTGTCTACAGTCACACTGCTTAGTAAGTGGTACGCTGGGACCTGACTTCAGATAAAGCCAAGATTTCAATGTCACCCACCTCCCTATTTGTCTAGGAGACAGACACAGAAGCAGGAAACCGTCAAAGTACGACAAAACTCCTATACGTCCCACAGCCTATATTTTCGTCTCCGGGAAGGTTTGGTTTAACTTACAAGCCACACTGTCAAGCCTTACTTTGCCAGTTCTGCTTTGTGCATTTTTACCTGATCTTCAATTTGCAGGGAGTAGTAACAAATTTTGCTCTTTTAAACACAGAATTTTAGCTACAACCAAACAAGCGGGAATTTGATAATCAGACAATTCTGGGGTTTCATGAGACCAAACATGACAAATCTCCCCACTGATCTACGTTTTTCCACATGCATTTCAAAGAACAAGAACGGAGATTGGTTATCACAACAAATCAGGCTGAAATATGGGGGAAAGAACTTTATTATTTTTTTTAATGTTTATTTATTTTTGAGAGAGACAGAGACAGAATTCGAGTGGGTCAGGGGCAGAGAGAGAGGGAGACACAGAATCCGAAGCAGGCTCCAGATGTGCTCGCTTCAGCAGCACATATACGAAGCAGGCTCCAGGCTCTGAGCCGTCAGCACGGAGCCCGACACGGGGCTCGAACCCACGAGCTGTGAGATCATGACCTGAGCCGAAGTCGGACGCTCAACCGACAGAGCCACCCAGGCAGGCACCCCAAGACTTTAGAATAAGAAACCTAAATGTGAGGGGTGCCTGGGTGGCTCCACTGGTGAAGCGTCCTGCTTCGGCTCAGGTCATGATCTCACAGTCCGTGAGTTTAAGCCCCCTGTCGGGCTCTGTGCTGACAGCTCGGAGCCTGGAGCCTGCCTCGGATTCTGTGTCTCCCTCCCTCTCTGCACGTCTCCCACTCACTCTCTGTCTCTGTCTCTCAAAAATGAATGTTAAAAAAATTAAAAAATGAAAGAAACCTAAATGTGAAAGTCATTTTCCCCTAACTCTAGGCATCTCCATTTCCTATCAGAAGCCAGACTATGTGGGCAGAAAGGAGGAAGGGAGAAACAAGGGGGTCTCAAGGACTTCACTACTGTTTCAGGGTTGGTTGGTTTTTTTCTTTCTACAGAAAACTACAAATCAAAAGAGCTGGGTGCTCCATCAGGCAGGCCAGCGTAAAACTACCTGCACACCAGACAATTAAAAGGTCTAACACCCTCCTTGCCTACTTTTGTCTCCAGAGAAGCAAACAGAAGAAAAACATTCAAGTCCACAACTTCAAACACAACTAGGGCAAATAGATACACGTGAATGATATGTTTGCTCAAAAAATGATTAGGGGGGTGCCTGGGTGGTGCAGTCGGTTAAGCGTCCGACTTCAGCCAGGTCACGATCTCGCGGTCCGTGAGTTCGAGCCCCGCGTCAGGCTCTGGGCTGATGGCTCGGAGCCTGGAGCCTGTTTCCGATTCTGTGTCTCCCTCTCTCTCTGCCCCTCCCCCGTTCATGCTCTGTCTCTCTCTGTCTCAAAAATAAATAAAAATTAAAAAAAAAAAAAAAAGATTAGGGATAAGGGTACGTGACTGTTTACAAAAACAGACGCTGTTGCTCCACCTGACGGGAACCACCAGAGGGTTTTAAGCTACAGAATCCTAAACTTGGACTGCAATTTAGCATAAGGGCTCTGGCATTATGAGCCACTTTAGAAAATAACACACCAAGGGCTCCGCACAGTGCCCGGCCAGAAAAACTTGCATGGCACTCGCATGGCAGCCATAAAAGGTTAAGGAATACATGACACCACTTGGTGTCTAAGATGGGTTATTTATGTGTGGCCCACCATCCGTGAACCACGTGGCTTCCAGTGTCTCTAAGGCACTTCAGGAGAGATGGAAGCGTTTTGCTGGACACCCCAGCCCGCGGAGACACAGTTTCAAACGCAGTCATCAGTGCTTCTCAGAAATAAGTCAGGAGAACGCACCGCACCGGGGCACCAGGTGAATAACCGAGAAGCCACGTGCACGTCCCAGCTGACTGCTGCTGAGCACACGTCCCACAATGACAAGCAGGGCAGTGGGAGCACATAAGTGGTGAAAAGTACCCGTGCTTTTCACAAACGGCCGTCCTGGGAGTTTAGCCAAAACCAGGGACGAGCAGAAAACACACAGGACACATCACCTCGGCAGGCCCAGGAGTGAGCCACGCACTGCAGCAAAGGACTAGGACCACAGGGCAGATGGCCGTGCTCCCCTCTCTTGACAACCGGTCTCGGAGGGGCATGGAGTCCCCTGATCGCCACGGCCTGGGCCACACACAGCACAGCCCCCGCGGCACTGGCGACATGCGCCGGCAGGCAGCTGGGGTACTCACCGGTCCCAACCAACCCACTCTGTCCCTTCCCCCGGGCCCTCATCCAGTTTCCTTTCCACTACAGTTTTCTTACTTTGCTCTTGTTTTTCTCCGTCCCGGGTCGTAAACACCCGAGGACAGGCGAGGGCCAGCACTCTGCACTCTTGTGTGCACAGAAGCCCCGCGTCTTGGCCAGGGCTCGCACCCCTGCAGGGCCGCCACTATTCCCGCTCCCCTCCTCCCACCAGACCGCCGTGGCCTCTGTGGGCACCAGGCAGCCCCCACGACTAGCTCTCGCACCTAACGGAGCAGTCACCCATGCGGTGTGGGGACCTGTACCTAAGCACGGAGAAGCAGCTAGCCTCCGGGTCCTTTCCAGCCCTGAGATCGGAGGGTATCCCAGGTGCAAGGTCATGGCTCTTAGACTATGTATTTGTGTGCATTCGTTATGTGAATCAGTACCAAAAACACAGCCCACAAAAAGGTGAAAACCTAAAATTTCTATCGAAACAAACTCTAAACCCCCCTCATTTCAGTGTTGTGAACATTTTCAAAAGGATGAGTTCATCTTCAGAATGTAATGTCTTGGGTAGACAAAAATACTCAAGCTATCAAGATGTACTTGATTTCAACCCCGGCTCTGTAACAAATCAGCAATGTAATCCTAAAAAACACTTTGTTACCATCCTGGACCACAGCTTACTCTACCGAAAACCAGGAATACGGTCTATGCTACCTATAGCATAGACCGAAAACGAGTGCCCTAAAAACAGTTAAACCTTTCGCATCCACAAGAGACAGACACCCTTTGTAACTTGGGACGCTACAGAATCACCAACTTGATTCATCACCAGCATGAATTAGGATATGACACTGCAGAAGTACAGAGGTTTAGGTTGAATCCGTTCATCCCCAGGGAAAATGCTGTTGTTTGTTTCGCCTAAATGCTTGATACTGGATTGGCTGCCTTTCGTTCCTAAAGCTGCAAGGGCCAAAAATAAAATCCATTAAGTGAAGGTTCCAATTAGCAGTTTAGGTATGACTGTAAATTCAGCGTTATACTCCTGTACTACACTTCCAGATCCAGTTAGTGGCCACAAGCAGCCCTGTCAGAAGAGAGATGAGAACGAAAGAAAAGACACTGCTGTGGCCCCAACAGGGGTCTCCTCACCGCTTAACAGCCATGATCGGGTTGAACAAGTGCCCCCTTGCCCTGGCCCATTTGCTGGACCTACCGCTACACTGTTGAGTCAAAGGCGGTAACCATTTTCCCCAGCAGATGGCTGATGGTGGTCCTTAGGATTGTAAACTGGACACAAGGAGCCTTTTGTTGTCCCTTTGTTCCAGGGTAGTCTGCTGTACAACCCCCGACTGACAGTACATTATACAGAGTAAGATAATCAATGAGATTCAACTGCATATTTACTGAGCATCTAGTCTGTAAAAAGTATAAGACTGGGGGTGCCTGAATGGCTCAGTCGGTTAAGTGTCTGACTCTTGATTTTGGCTCGGGTCATGATCTCACGCTTCATGAGTTCGAGCTCCACGTCGGGCTCTGTGCTGACAGCATAGAGCCTGCTTGGGATTCTCTGTCTCCCTCTATCTCTCCCCTCCCCTGCTGGCATACCCACACACACACTCTCTCTCTCTCTCTCTCTCAAAATAAGTAAATAAACATTTAAAATATATATTAAATATATGTTTGTCAAAGTACTTTATAATACTAAATTTATAAGTTAAAAATATTTTAAGATAGTAATATTTTAATTATATATATATATATATATATATATATATATATATATATATATATGCATGCTGGACCCATGAAGATGTATAAACATGGTCTCCACCATCAAGGAACCAAGAACTAAGTGTCCAAGAAAACAGAATTAAAAACAACACGCAGAAAGGTGAATCTGGAATAAGCTGATGTTTTGAAATCTTCAACAATTTATAGAAATCATTCCTACCTTTATGATTAATAAGGAAAAAAATGTCTCCTGAAGAGGTCTGCTTTTATCAATCAGAATTCTCTATCTTCCATTATTTATTCCGAGGATCAAAGTAATCTACAGATTTAGTGTAATCCTAATAGAAAATCCTCACTCGTGTTTTTGTTTGGGCAGGAAACTGATAAAACTGAGTCTAAAATGTATTTGTAAATACAAAGGAGCAGGAAAAGCCAAGACAATCTTGAAGAACAAAACTGGAGGTCTTAAGACTTATTTTAAAGGGGTAGTATTTCAGATAGGATGGCCCTGGCACAAGGACAGAAAAACAGAACCAACGAACACAGTAAGGAGTTCCCAAACAGTCCCACACATAGACGGATACCCGATTGATGCAGCAGCAACTGTGCTCTTCAGTTAAAGAACTATAGGTCAGTGTGGAAAAAATAAAAATAAACCATCACCCCAACACAGTAAAATCAATTCCGGGGTGCCTGGCTGGCTCAGCGCTTGAAGTGTGTGACTCTTGATCTTGGGGGTGTGAGTTCGAGCCCCACGGTGGGGGTAGGGGTAGAGATTACTTAAAAAACAAAATCTTGGGGTGCCTGGGTGGCTCGGTCGGTTAAGCGTCCAACTCTTGATTTCGGCTCAGGTCGTGATCTCACGGTTCCTGGGTTCTGGCCCCATGTCGGGTACGCAGCCTGCCTGAGATTCTCCCTACCCCTCTCTCTAACCCTTCCCTGCTTGCTCTCTCTCTCTCTCTCTCTCTCTCTCTCTCAAAACAAATAAATAAATAAAATCTTAAAAGGTAAAGAAAAATCAATTCCAGGTAAACTGTAGATCTGTGTACGAAAGGTAATGGAATAAAACTTCTTCATGAAACCAGACACTAATATAGCACTATATGTTAACTACACTGGAATTAAAATAAAAACTTAACTAAAAGAAACAAAAAACAAAAAGAAAAACTTCTTCATGACCTTGGGGTAGACGGATCTCTTACATAGGACATAAAAAAGCACCAAGAAAAAAAAATTATTAAATTGAACTACATTAAAATTAAAACCTGTCAGTTCATCAAAGATACCATTCAGAGAGTGAAAAGGCAAGCCACAGAGCATGACTCAATATTAGCAGTAAATATATCCAATAAAAGACCTGTATTGAGAATATATAAATAACTCCTACAAATAAGAAACATAACTAGAAAAATGGGCAAAAGAGGTGAACTGACAGGTCACACACACATGCAGACATTTATACCAATTTACACATGCACATACACAATGATACATATGTATAACATCCAAATGGCCAATAAGCATATGGAAAGGTGCTTCATTTCAGTGAGTCCTCAAAGAAGCTAGTGAATCAAAACCACAATGAGACAGCACTGTGCAACCACAAGAAAAGCTAGCATTTTAAACAGGGACAGTATCAGTTTGTCAAGAATGTACAGCAACGGCAGTCTCCTATCAGACATCCTTTGCCTTAAGCGAGTATTTGAGACGGCTGGTTCCAGGTGTTAAACAACAGGCGGGCAGGACTGTGATCCCAGAGAGGAGAGAAAAACACAAGGTGAACAGCCAGTCACCTCTGACTTCCTGCCCTGGGGCAACTTTTCCAGCTGCAGTGCAGGGAGCTGGAACCCAAACAGAGAGCCACCGTCTCCTGGAAGGTCTCCTGGAAGTGAGGAAGCCGAGACCAGGATTTGTGGCTGTGGAGGCACCTAGAAAGTGTAGGGCAGGACATATAACAGGAGGGGGTGCATGGGGGGCAGAAGAGGAGGGAAGTGCCCCGTGGGTCCCTGGCAGAGGGCTGGGCAGCACACACGCGCGGTGAGATTCTAGAAGGCCTAACAGATAGCAGTGGCTGTGAGGGTGGCACCTGAGCACTGAGAGATGAAGCTTTCATGGTGTCAGCCGATCCTGCATGGAGAGGCCGCGCTGAGCACCTCGGTCCTTTACTTGACATCCCAGAAAGGCCAAGCATTAAGTCTAAAGGACGCCCTCTAGAGCAAGGGCCATGCCTCTGGACTAAGGATGCATCCAAAGCTGACTCACTCTAACAAAGCATAAAACCAGGCGAGATGGTCAAAAGAACAGGCTAGTCACTGCAGGTTAGAAAAAAACCAAAACCCTAAAGTAAGATAACTAGATCCAGAATCCCTGCAGTGTGACATCCACATACCTGACATACAACAAAAAATTATTAAACATGCAAAGAAGCATGAAAATGTTGACTCACAACGTAGAGGAAAAAGCAGTCAATAAAAACAGACCCCAAGATTACCCAGATACTTAAATTAGCAGGCAAATTCTTTATTATAAATACCTTTAAGAATTTGGAGGCAAAGATGGGCCTAATGACTAAGATGATGGCGAAACTCAGTGGAAAACGCAAACTATCTAAAAGAACCAGATGGAAATTTTAAAATTGAAAATACCAGAGCTGAAATGAGAATCTTAAAGAGATTAACCATGGAAAACTGCAGAAGCGTTAGTCAACTTGAAGACAGATCAACAGCAATTATTGGAAAACAAGAAAGGCAGGGGGTGGGGAGGAACCTAAGCATTTAACTCGAGAAGCTAGAAAAACAAAGTAACAACGGAGAGAGACAAAGACAAAAAAACCAGAAACCAAAAACCAGAGTGTTGGGGACCCAACAGAGGTTCCAAATACACGAAACAAACTGCACGTTCACAGTTACATTCCCATCCTGAATACCACACTCTTGTGCCTCTTTTCTTTTTCTTCATCAATCTTGCTGAAAGATTTGGCTATTTTACTGATTTTTTTTCCACATTAGCTCTCGGTTTTATTGGCATTTCCATTTCTTGTATGTATGTATGTCTTGGAGAGAGAGAGCACGCAAGCAGGGGAGAAGGGCAGAGGGAGAGAGAGAATCCTAAGCAGGCTCCACACTGACCATGGAGCCCAACTTGGGGCTTAGCCCCACGACCCCAGAACCAAAATCAAGAGTTGGATGCTCGGGGCGTCTGGGTGGCTCAGTCGGTTAAGCATCCAACTTCAGCTCAGGTCGTGATCTCAAGGTTCGTGGGTTCAAGCCCACGTTGGGCTCTGTGCTGACAGCGTGGAGCCTGGAGCCTACTTTGGATTCTGCGTTTACTTCTCTCTCTGCCCCCTCTCCCACTAGCACTCTCTCTCTCTCAAAAATAAACATTAAAAAAAAAGGGGGGGTGGATGCTCAACCAACTGAGCCACCTAGGCACCCCGACATTCCATTTCTTTCTTTTTTTAATTTTTTTTTTCAACGTTTTTTATTTATTTTGGGACAGAGAGAGACAGAGCATGAACGGGGGAGGGGCAGAGAGAGAGGGAGACACAGAATCGGAAGCAGGCTCCAGGCTCCGAGCCGTCAGCCCAGAGCCTGACGCAGGGCTCGAACTCACGGACCGCGAGATCGTGACCTGGCTGAAGTCGGACGCCCAACCGACTGCGCCACCCAGGCGCCCCATCCATTTCTTAATTTCTGCTTTCGTTGGTGCTAGTCTCTTACTTCTGTGTACTGTGGATTACTTTGTTTTTCTAGCTTCTTGACTTAAATGCTTAGGTACCCCCCCCACCCCAGTCTTTCTTGTTTCCTGATAATTGCTCTTAAGGCCAAAAAAAACTGATAGAATTGAAAGGGGGAGGTAATCTACCACTATAGCTGCTGATTTTTAATACCTGCCTCTCAGTGAAAAAAGAGACCAAAAAGAAACTCAGCAAAGGTACAGATAAAATAGACAAAAAGTAAATAAGGATGTGGAAGATTTTAAACACTATCAACCAACTTGATCTAATTCACATTTACAGAAAATTACAACTGCAAGATACAGATTCTTTTCAAGTACAAATGGAACATTCAGTAAGATAGGTCATATGTGGGGCCAGAAAATTGGTCCTAGTAAATGTCTAAAGACTGAAATTTACAGAAGATATTCTCTGACCACAATGCACTTAAGTTAGAAATCAATAAGATACCTAGACTCCCCAAATGTTTGGGAATTAAACACCTTGAAATGATACATCAGGGGCACCTGACTGGCTCAGTCAGTAGAACATGTGACTCTCGATCTCAGGGTCATGAGTTCAAGACCCACATCGGGCACTAGAGTTCGCTTTAAAAAAACAACAGTAATAAAATTAAAAAAGCACATCAGAATTTGTGTTCAAGAAGGAGGTGGGACCCAAGCAGAGTTTTGAAAGGCAGGCAGGTTGTGAACACACAAAAGCGTAATGTCAGGGCACAACCACCAAAGAGGCAAAGAGGTAGGGAATGGCTAAATGTGCTCCAAAGAGGCCTACAGGGAGACCTTCCCTTTACTGAAGCTCACCTTCTAGATATCGATTTTAACCTTTTCCCCCTAGATCCAGACAATATGCTTGACATACTCCTATGGGTATAATTCTCAGCTCGAGCATATTAACTCATCCTTATGCCCCCATTCAAAAAATGCACAATTTGCAACACGCATCACAACACAACAGCATATATCACATGGAGATCTGTTTAAATAAGGTAAAAATTCTTCTGGTTAAATCATTTTTGATCATCCTCCTTTATCCCACAACTGAAATCCCTGCTTTCCTCTGTATTACCAGCATATTTCTTTTTTTAAGATTTCTTAAAAATAATTTTCACTTATTTTTTTTTTTTTTTTTTTTTTTTTTTTTTTAACATTTTTTATTTATTTTTGGGACAGAGAGAGACAGAGCATGAACGGGGGAGGGGCAGAGAGAGAGGGAGACACAGAATCGGAAACAGGCTCCAGGCTCCGAGCCATCAGCCCAGAGCCTGACGCGGGGCTCGAACTCACGGACCGCGAGATCGTGACCTGGCTGAAGTCGGACGCTTAACCGACTGCGCCACCCAGGCGCCCCAATTTTCACTTATTTTGAGACAGAGAGAGCACGCAAGTGGGAAAGGGGCAGAGAAAGAGGGAGAGAGAGAATCCCAAGCAGGCTCTTTGCTGTCAGCACGGAGCCCGACGCGAGGCTCGATCCCAGCAACTGCGCGATCGTGACCTGAGCCAAAGTCGAGAGTCGGATGCTCAACTGCCTGAGCCACCCAGATGCCCCTAAGCATAGTTCTTAAAATGGGCGATAAGGTTTCATGAACAGTAAGAAGGCCATACAGAATGTATTCGCCGACAGGAAATCACAGGGTGCCTTAAAAAAAGGTACATGTACATTGGTCCGCATTTTCACAGCTCACAACTCAGTCCCCAACGTAAGTAGGTAAATGTCATCTTTCCAAATGACTTCTTTTTAAGAATCTGACTCATTCGACTTCAATACTTGTAGACTCCACACTCGCACGGTTTCCCACCTGCTGACATATATGGACACCAGTACAATTTACCAGTGATGGGAATTAGTGTTGATTTATCATACTCCTATTACCTTCAACAAAGTTTTACTCGAGAACCGTAAAATAGTTTTCTTTAATGTCCATTTATTTTGAGAAAGAGAGAGAGCGTGCATGCATGTATGCATGGTCAAGTAGGGGAGGAGCAGAGAGAGAGAGAGAGAGAGAGAAAGAGAGGATTCCCAGCAGGCCCCACGCTGTCAGCGCAGAGCCCAACGCTCGAACTCCCAAACCATGAGATCATGACCTGAGCTGAAATCAAGAGTCAGACACTTAACCAACTGAGCCACCCAGGCACCCCAAGAACTGCAAAATAGTTTTTTGTCCATAAATTTTTTTTTTTAATTTTTTTTTTTTTCAACATTTTTTATTTTTATTTTTGGGACAGAGAGAGACAGAGCATGAACGGGGGAGGGGCAGAGAGAGAGGGAGACACAGAATCGGAAACAGGCTCCAGGCTCTGAGCCATCAGCCCAGAGCCTGACGCGGGGCTCGAACTCACGGACCGCGAGATCGTGACCTGGCTGAAGTCGGACGCTTAACCGACTGCGCCACCCAGGCGCCCCTGTCCATAAATTTTTTTAATGTTTGTTTATTTTTGAGAGAGAGAAACAGAGCACAAACAGGGGAGGGGCAGGGAGAGAGGGAGACAGACACAGAATCCGAAGCAGGCTCCAGGCTCCGAGCTGTCAGCACAGAGCCCGACACGGGGCTCGAACTCACAAACTGTGAGATTATGACCTGAGCTGAAGTCAGACGCTTAACTGACTAAGCCCCCCAGGCGCCCCTGTAAAATAGTTTTCAAGTGAGAGTAAACAATTTCTTAAAACCAGTTTTCAGGTAAACTCATAAGTAAAACATGTGGCATTACCAAATTAAATAATACCCCGCGGGACATAGATGTACTAACTTACAATCAGAAAATCCACAAATAATTTATTTTTTTTTTAAACTTAAATTTTTTAAAGCATTACCTAGTAAAGTATTACAAAACTTATTTTTTATTTTATTTACCTGTTTTTTTAACTAAACTCTACCCCAAGCATGGGGCTCAAACTCACAACCGTGAGATCAAGAGTTGCGTGCTGTACCACCTGACTGAGCCAGCCAGGCTCCCCAACCAAACTTTTAAAATTGAAATGGACTTTTTACCTTTAAAACACTGGGGCCGCCTGGGTGGCTCAGTCGGCTAAGCCTCCAATTCTTGATTTTGGCTCAGGTCATGATCTCACAGTTCGTGAGACTGGGCTCCAGGTTGACAGCCAAGAGCCTGCTTGGGATTCTCTTTCTCCCACCCATGTTCCTCCCCTGCTCACAAGCTTGCTCGCGCTCTCTCTCTCTCTCTCTCTCTCTCTTAAAATAAATAAACTAAACAAAGCGTTTTTTAATTAAAAAAGTTAAACACTTGTTACCAAGAATAGGAAAAATTATGTGCAAATTTTTTAAAATCTGCAACTTTTTGATTTAGGAAAAAAAAAAACAGTCCTCAGAGAAAGAGGATTTAAAACTTAAAAACGAGGGGAGCCTATGTGGCTCAGTCAGTTAAGCATCCGACTTCAGCTCAGGTCATGATCTCACAGTTGGTGAGTTCGAGCCCTGCATGAGGCTCTGTGCTGACAGCTAGGAGCCCGGAGCCTGCTTCCGATTCTGTGTCTCCCTCTCTCTCTGCCTTTCCCCGGCCTACACTCTCTTTCTCAAAAATAAACCAACAACAACAAAAAAGTAAAACTTAAGAATGAGTTAGAATCATTCCCACTCAAAATTCAAATGTCACCACCCCCCAAAAACGAATCAAACTAATCCTATATAAAAACGTGAAGTCCTAATTTCATAAACTACCGAATGTCACCTCACACTTTTGGAAGGTTCATACTCGGGAGAGTTCTCCCTTGGGCCTGTCGCTGTTCTCACAGCTTGACATGCACCTGTAACCTGGTGACCCCCACGTTCCCTCTCCAGCCGGGACTGCTTCCCTGAATTCAAGCCTGTAGACTCAACCGCGTATGTGACATATGCACCGGGACGCCCAATAATAGACATCTCAAAGGTAACATGCCCGGATCCTCGTCTCCATTCCCCGCAACACACCTCCCCAAACCCCACTTGTCTCTCTTGCAGTAAAAGGCGACTCCATTTTTCCAGTGATTCAGTCCAAACACCTTGGAGTCGCCCTCGACTTCTCTCAACCCTGCACCCCCCATCTCAGGTCTAACTCAGCAGCAAATCCGGGCAGCTGTGCCTGGATAGTCACGCCATCTGACCCCTTCACCACTGCCGCCGCTCTGGTCCAAGCCATGACCGTCCTCATCCAGATTGGGGCAACCAACCCCTAAGTGTAATCCGTTTCCTTTTTCCCCTCCTTCGGAATACAGCAGCCGGGGACATTTTAATAGAACAGAAATCCGGTCCTGTTAATCCTCTCTCAAAATTCTCCAAAGGCTTCCCGAACCACACAAGTGAAAAGTCAAAAGTCTTCCAAGGGTCAACAAGGCCACATTCTGCCCCAGCCATCCTCTCCTCACCCCCATTTTATCTCCTACCACTCTCCTTTTGCTCCCATGGTTCCAGTTACTCTGGGCTTCTCCTCAAACATGCCACACAAGCTCTGCCTCAGGGCCTTTGCACTGATGATTTCCCCATTATTTCCAAGGCTTGTCCCTCACTCCCCACCTTTGCCTTCGGGTCTTTATTCAACTGTCACGTTCTCAGGGAGGCCTCCCGAACTAAAATCGCGGGGCCCAACATTCCGTAGCCCCTTTTCTATGTTATTTTTCTCTCCAGAACCTACTACCTCTAACATACTCTATACTTCACTTACCTAGCTTACTTATGGTCTGTCTCCTCCCACTAGAATGTAAATTCCAGGAGGGCAGGGATGGTTTTTGTTTGCTAATGTATCACCAATGACTACAACATTCCCTGATGCATAGTGTGCTCGATAAATATTTGTTGGAGAAAGACGGAAACTACTAAGGAAAAGAGGTTTACTAGTGAATGCTTTTACTCCCCTTTTACCAACTCTCCCGAAAGTGAATTTTCTGTAGGCAAGCCACTGAAATCTGGAAGGGACATATGGTGCGTGAAATAATACCACGGTTTCCTTTTTGTTCTCCCTGTACATAGGACTCGCCGTTGTGACCCTGAATGATCCCGGCAAAAAACTGCCATCTGCCCTCTCCTTCCAGATGCACCACTGCCGGCCGCTCTCACATTGCAGCATTCTTGGCTTCCAGGTCCGTGTCGGATCCAACAACGTATGTTATGACTGCAAGGTGGGTCTTTTTTTTTTTAATTTTTAATGTTTATTTATTTTTGAGACAGAGCGACAGCACGCGAGTGGAGGAAGGGGCAGAGAAAGAGAGAGAGAGTCCGAAGCAGGCTCCAGGCTCCGAGCTGTCAGCACAGAACCCCACCCGGGGCTTGAACCCATGAACCATGAGATCACGACCTGAGCCGAAGCTGGACACTTAACCTACTGAGTCGCCCAGGTGACCCACGACTGCAAGTTTTTTAATCCAACCTATATGGATATTAACCAACTCTAGAAAGATCACCCTACGAAGGATCAAGAACAATCTGTAACACAAAATAAGACTGTGTTGCCCTAGAAAAAGATACCCAAGGTGCAAAGAAATTGATTTGTCTTCAGTAAAACGTGAATTAGGCAAATTCTTTCGTAAAAAGCTGCTGCAAAAGAGGGACAGTTTGGTTGGGCGGCCATCAATTCAGTTTTTGCATCTTTTTATGTTCTGCATTATAGCAAATTTGTCACAGAAAGAAATCACAAAGGCAAAGTAAGAAGTCCAAGTTTTTCTCCGATTCCACCTAAGTCCCAATTCCCATACCATGCTGACTCATCTCCAGATTGCTTTTTACCTCTTAGCACTACACAGATGCCTTTCAAGGGTAGTATTTCATGGTACACCTGCAATACACAGCCTTATGTGTCTTCGTGACAAAACTCCTAGAGCCACAGTTCTCAAACTTTCTTATCTCAGGACCTTTTCACACTCTTGAAAATTACTCAGGACCCCAACAAGCTTTTGTTTATTTAGATTATCTCACCAGAGTTTACCACATTAGAAATTTAAACTGAGGGGCGCCTGGGTGGCTCAGTCGGTTAAGCGGCCGACTTCGGCTCAGGTCATGATCTCACAGTCCGTGAGTTCGAGCCCCGCGTCGGGCTCTGGGCTGACAGCTCGGAGCCTGGAGCCTGTTTCCGATTCTGTGTCTCCCTCTCTCTGACCCTCCCCATTCATGCTCTCTCTCTGTCTCAAAAATAAATACACATTAAAAAAAAATTTTTTTTAGGAAATTTAAACTGAAATTCTAAAATTTATTCATTTAAAAACATTTTTATTACTGGAAAATAACTGTTGGCCACCAAAAAAGTAGCCTTTTTAGATCACTGTATTTATTCTTCTCAGAAGCTACACCAAAACGCCATTAAGTGGTAGTTTCTTAAAGGTTAGTTGTGATGTAGAACCTAAAACTGTATCAGGGAACTTTTGTAACATTAAAATCCATTGGCCCACCTTGCACCCTGGATGGATTTTTTACCTGTGTGTGATTTTAGGATCCCACATAGTGATCACTTAGAAAAAATGGGTTCACTGAATTATGCAGATTTGCTGAATAATACATTTCATTATAAGCTATCAAAGCACCGCACCTGTAAATATCACCACCGATCTCTACACCACAGTAGCAGATACAAGTTTTCCAAAATCCTAATTTTCATTGGAAAGCTGAAGTTTTATCACTGGCAACATACACTGCCAGTTGTTTTCTTGAAAGACTCCTTTATCCTTTTTTTTTTTTTTTTTTTTTAGACTGAATAACCGTTGTTTGTCGGGGGCAGTAAAATGGGATTAAAAATGGCAGTCGGTGAAAAACGCAGCTAGTTCAGCACGCAGCTCAAAGAACGGCCCATCTGCTTCTCCTGGAGAGAGAACCATCATACCTCAGTGCACAGCAGAGACGTTCACGTGCACCTTCTCATTTCACCCCACAGACTACGGGAAAAACCATCTCCACGAGCGGCAACAGTGAATAAATTTAACCTGTTCTACGACTGCATCGAGAACATTCCGGTGAAAACCAAATTCTTATTTCATTGTATTGTACTCATCGCGAGTGCACGGCACGAAGGGTACGATGGCTCCTAGGATAGTTAGGTGCTGCAGCCTTGATTCACGCTAAGGAGCCTGCGTGACTTTTGCACCATTAGTGCAAAGAGTGCAAACAGCATCTGAGAATTGTAGTAATATGAACACTGTTTTAACCTCTCGACCCTCTCGGAAAGGGTATCAGGGACACCCAAGGGGATCATACTGTTCTGTGCTAGAATAGCTTCCTAGAAGTGAGATTCCTGGGTTATTGGTATATACACTAAATTCTGCTAAGTGTGACCAAAGCTCTCCAAAAAGTCTGTACCAATTTTCACTATCCAAGGCTGCATGATCGTCACTAGTTAAAAATGTAAATAACTAACTCAGGGGCGCCTGGGTGGCTCAGTCGGTTGAGCGTCTGACTTCGGCTCAGGTCATGATCTCGCAGTTTGTGGGTTCGAGCCCCGCGTCGGGCTCCGTGCTGACAGCTCAGAGCCTGGAGCCTGCTTCGGATTCTGTGTCTTCCTCTCGCTCTGCCCCTCCCCTGCTCACGCTCTCTCTCTCTCTCTCTCTCTCTCTCTCAAAAATAAGTAACATTAGAAAAAAACTTTTTTAATGTAAATAATTTCACTTTACAAATCTTGAATTGGGGAAGCACCAGAATATAACAAACTTCAATATCTCCTGGTCTAAAACCAGTGCTAAAATGTAACTAATATTTCAAGGAAAAATACAATTCGAGCACCCAAGTTATATAGATGAGGCAAATATTTTTCTGTCAGAAAGTAAAACCTCAACGGTCACATGCAAGTGCAAGGCACAGAGACCTCTGTTGACCGTGGTCACCCATCGTTAAAAGGCATCTGAGGGGCGCCTGGGTGGCGCAGTCAGTTAAGCGGCCAACTTCAGCCAGGTCACGATCTCGCGGTCCGTGAGTTCGAGCCCCGCGTCAGGCTCTGGGCTGATGGCTCGGAGCCTGGAGCCTGTTTCCGATTCTGTGTCTCCCTCTCTCTGCCCCTCCCCCGTTCATGCTCTGTCTCTCTCTGTCCCAAAAATAAATAAAAAACGTTGAAAAAAAAAATTTTATAAAAAAAAAAAAAAGGCATCTGAGGCTGAATTTCAAAGCAGATGCCACGTGCGCTCTTCTAACATTCGCTAATGGAGCCAGTGGGGTCGATATTCCTATATGAAGCACACGGTTCGAAAAACGTCAGGCTACAGCACGACGGCCAGGGCCCTAATTAAGTGGTCCACGGCCGGCCCCTGTAGCAGGCAGGAGTCTAAGCCGAGCCTTCGCTTTAAAACTTCACGCGGAATTACTGGAAAGGTGCAGTGGGATACAGACAGTCTGCAATCAAATGCCAACTCTGTTCATGCAAATGTCGACGGCACCCTTTCTGGCCCCAAATGTCATGCGAAACAAGGAGACAGGGGAAGCTACAAGCCCCATCGCTGGGGAAACGATCACTCCTGGGTAAGGCAAAGCACCTAGAAACAGCCGGGTTTCCTCGATCCGCAAAGGACACCGCTTCCCCACTCCATTTTTTTCCCACGAGGCTCCAAAGTGGGCATTTTCAAGTCCTACTCAGGACTGAAAAGGTCAAGGATATTAGCGTCCACCAGGATCTGTAGGTCTTAACCCTTTGGGGAGCACGGGCCACTCTGAGGATACGATAAGAGCCCCTCCATGGCTAAAGCAGTGAAGGATCTTCGGGGACAGCCCACGCCTTGGGTCGGAGCAGGATCGTGGACTCTGATCCGAGAAACGACTTAAGTGCACTCTCCTCGGCAAACTGGAAGAGTAAAATGGCTTATCTAAGGTCAACAGTGAGTGAGAAGGGGAATCAGGCGAGAAATGAACAACTCGGAGAGATTCTGGACAAAGAAGCCACACAGAGTCCCCAAGTAACTTCTTCTGATACGAACACAGTCCCTCCACAAACTAAGAGAACACGACAGCAACACAAGTTTCAAGTACAGCCGGAAGGAAAGGACACAAAGCGCTGTGGTTCAAAAGTGCCTTGTGCACTCCTAAGCTGAACACACCAGGAAAAACAGGGTCCGAAAGCTTGAAAAGCACTCACCGTGTTCCACAAAGACATTGCAGTGCGGACCCCCGTGCCTCGATGATTCCTTCTTCCCTGCTCCTTTGATAAAGTGCAGGGCAGGCAAGCTTGGCCTCCTCTGGTCCCCAAGAACTTTTCCAGGCTGCTGCCCCATAAAGTAATGATAGGCACCCCTTTCCAGAAGAGGGTTCCAGATCCTCCAGAATGGTCAGCGGGCTTAGAAGGAAACAGTACATACGTGGGATTTCACATTCGCCGAATCGCCCCAAGTCAGTACAGTGAGGTCAAACACAAGTGAACACATGTAAACAGCAGTTCCGAGCATGTCCGCGGTCGATCAATTCGAAGCCATGCAACTGCGGGGCGACCCCACAGTTCCTTGAGTTTGAGTGTCTTTCACGGGCTGAGTAAGTTTCTTCCTTTCCAAGAAGAAAAACAAATATTCACAGGGATGCTGGAAAAGGGTCAGTAACACTAAAGTCATCTCGATTCCCGCACATAAAGGAAACGTGGATCACCTCTGGATGCTTCTCCAGAACTTTTCCTGGGGAAGTCGCCCACCCTACCTCCTATCTCGGTTTCTTCATCTTCCGACAGATTTCCTGCCAAACTAGCTGCCGCTCCTGCCGCTCTACCCTGCGCTCCGGAAAACGACACGGGTCACCCAGACTTCAGCGAGGGCTTGCCCTCGCCTCGGATGACAAGGAATGCATTGCCAGCAACTTTTAAGTCCGCTTTTTAAAAGGCCTGTGAAACCAGTCCAGGCTTTTCCTCTGCATTAAAGTTTTTGTTTGGGCTGAGACTAAAGGGACCGTAGGTGACATTGGAAGAGGTCAAGGCATTGGAGGCTCCCGGGAGCAACCTGGGGGGGGGGGGGGGGGGGAAGGGGAGGCCACTTGACAGCAGGGAGGGGATATGAATGGGGGGCCGGGGGCGGGGGGCTCCGAGGCCAAACTCGGGGCCGGGAGTGGGCGCGAGGGGCGGCTCGGGGGTAAAGGGGAGGCTGCCGGGGCGGGGCACGGGCGGCTTACTCCGGGGCGTCGCTCCTCCACGCCTCAGGAAACGGGGTGTCCCAGGTCTGGGGGAAAACAGAGACCACCCCCAGTGCCCCAGAGCCAGGGCAGGGCTGTACGGGACAGAGCACGCTCGCGGCCCCGAAGGCGGGAGGCGGGCGGAGGGGGGAGGAGGCCCGGCCGCCTCAGCTGCCCCGAGCCCAGGGGTCTCTGCCCGAGACACCCCCTCCCCCGGCTCCGGACGTTGTTACAGCCGCCGCCGCCGCCAGGCAGTCACATCCCCGGAACTCCGCCGCGGGACCCAGCCTCCCCCCGCAGGTGGGGGCCGTGGACAACCGAGGGGCTCCTCAGCCGCAGGACCCGGGGACCGGCTCCGGCTCCGGCGCTGCTCAGGGACGGACACCGACCCCCGCGGCCGCCATGATGGATTAGGAGCCGCTCCACAACGAGGCCAGGCCCCGCCCCTGACCCCGCCCCCGCCGACGACCGGCGCGCGCCTCGCGGGGACCCGGGCCTTCCCGGCGCCGCTCTCGGGGACGCCGCCGCGCCCTCCGCCTCTGGTCTCCCGACCCGCCAGAATTCGGCCCCACACGACCTTTTAAATGTGGTTTTTCCGAGCGCAAGGTGAGCGGCAAGGAAGCCCCGCCTCCTCTGTACCGCCATTGGTCCCTGAAAATCCGGGTCAGGTCTCTCTCCTGCGTCCCATTGGCCGGTGAGGGCAGTAGGCTAGAGTTCCCGGCCAACCCCAGTCGGCGCAGGCCGCAGGGCATGCCGGGGGTCGTAGTCCCGAGGCGCCCGCTCCTGTCCGCGCGCACCCGAGACTTCTTGCCCTCTGCTCCCGGCTCCTGAGCTTCGGTCCCGCCCTCCGGGGAGCCGGTGGACTCTCGCCTGCCTCGCGTCGGGCTGGCCAATGTCTCTCCTGCGCGGGTAGTAGGACCGGCGAGGAGCCAAAGCAAGGGGAAAACTGCGGATTGGATTATCTCAGAACCGGAGTTGGATTACTTCCTTAAACCTCTTTAGGGAAGAGGGAAATTTGGCCCGCTCCTGGAAACCAAGGTATTTGGTGCCTTACCCTCCCTCCCCAAATTCTCACCTTTTCCGCAAGAAGTATAAATATTAGAACTGGCGAAAAATAAATGACTGAAGAGCATCCGACCTATTGCGAACGAATTTTCTTTGGGTATCCAGAGGCTCCCTCATCAAAGGAACAGCTTGTTAGGCACCTCTCAGAGGCTAAACCAGGCGTAATCGCAGCTGTTTGAGCTAGAAAGAGCCTTTAAGATGAAACGACCTCATTTTGTGTACATACATGGATTTGCATGAGAACACCGTTAGCTGAGAAAATACGGATTGTTGGGCTAGCAGGCCCAGAGACAATGACCCAAACACACCAAACCCACACTTGTCATAACCCATCTCCTGCAACTGGAAAGCACCCACCAGGTCCCTCAGTCTTCACCCTTTATGTGTCCCCATATATGGGATATATGCCCATTTATAAGGAGATCCACTCATTCTAGTGCCTACTCTGTATCGTAATGCTTTTCACAAACTACATTATCTAGTTTAATCCTCACTGTAGTCCGGTGAAGCATGTAGTATTATTCCCCATTATACACTTGAGGAAAAAGATTCAGAGACGTGACTTACTCAGGGTCACTTGCCTAGTTAGTATGTGACCATGTCACCATTTGAGCCCGGATGAGTCTTGCTGCAAAGCCCACGATTTTTCCACTGTACCATTCAGTATCAAATAACTTGACCAAATGTTAGACCATTGACTTTTCAGAAGTTGCTGGCATTAGGGAAGAAGCTACATTATGGATGTCGTACGTCCAGTTAGTATATTGAGTTACGGATTTTCGAAATATTTCTGCTGGATGGGGAAATGGTAGTGACTTAACAGTGGCATCGAGAATAGTCGTGTACAGGTACCGAATGTGAGCATATGAAAACTTGTACCCGAAGTTGGAACTGAAATGTATTCATTGATGTTAGTAGGTTTAGCTTTGCTCTCACAAAATAATCTGGTTGACACTTAGTCCTGGCTTATAGTATCATTCTTCAAACATTCAGCGCCCTTGTTCTCCTTTATGTACCTACGATCTTACCCTGATCAGCACCCTCCTTTTTATTTTTAGCAATTTCGCTTTCTTCCTATTCATGCTTTAATCGCATCCTGTGCATCATCATTCTCTAGTTCAGCTTAAAATTGAGCAACCGGATCAAATTCTTTTTTTTTAAGGTTTATTTAGTTTTTATTTTTTTTTTTTTTAATTTTTTTTTTTCAACGTTTTTTATTTATTTTTGGGACAGAGAGAGACAGAGCATGAACGGGGGAGGGGCAGAGAGAGACGGAGACACAGAATCGGAAACAGGCTCCAGGCTCCGAGCCATCAGCCCAGAGCCTGACGCGGGGCTCGAACTCACAGACCGTGAGATCGTGACCTGGCTGAAGTCGGACGCTTAACCGACTGCGCCACCCAGGCGCCCCAAGGTTTATTTAGTTTTGAGAGAGAGAGACACAGAGTGTGAGTGGGGGAGGGGCAGAGAGAGGGAGCCACAGAATCCCAAGCAGGCTCCAGGCTCTGAGCCGTCAGCGCAGAGCCCCACACGGGGCTCGAACTCATGAACCATGAGATCATGACCTGAGCTGAAATAAGAGTCTGATGCCTGACAAAATGAGCCACCCAAGCACCCCTAAAATTTTCTAATACGCGTTTCTTGAACTAATTCATTCAACAAGCATTTGAGTCCCCTGTGTGCCAAGCACTGCTCTAGCTGGCATACAATGGGGGGCAGGGGGACACTCGTCTGTGTCCAGAGGAGCATACCTAGAGGGAGGGACAGGCAGTGAGCAAAATGGTAGCTCAAGGGATTGGTCTCAGGGCTGGAAATAAAGTTTCTGGACCTACATTCTTTCACCAACAGTCCAAGCCACTCTCTAGATTATTATTCTTTTTCATTTGAGAGAGAGCATGCCTGCGAGCAGAGAGAGGGGCAGGGGGAGCGGGAGTAAGCAGGCCCCATGCGGGGCTCCTTCCCACAACCCTGGGATCATGAGCTGAGCCACCCAGGTGCCCCAGTCCAACCCATTCTCTAAAAGGCTGCTTTCCCTCTAAAGCTTCAGCCTATTCCTGATCCATAGTTCCTCCTGAGCTTAATCAAGCCATTTTCTCTGAACTACTTTCTTCACTGGTTAAGTGAGGATCACATCTGCTGGCTGTCAAGAGATCTTGTTTGGTCTTCCACAGGGTGAGATTATGCTGCAGGGGTCAGTGTGGAGGCCACCTGCACCTGATCTAAATGCGTATCCAATCTCCATTTTCCACCGACCCACCTTCTGGTGGGGAACCCCAAGCCTAGACTACAATATTTTCTAGAGACGCACTATGCTCTTTTCTCCCTGTAGAACACTGTAGAATGATACTTTTGAGGACTTAAAACTAAAATCCAGAGCCCAGCAAATGCCTGATAGTCAGAAACCAGTTGCCAAACATTGAATAAATCCCTTCAGGTTCAAATATTCGTTAAAAGTAATTCAGTTCAGTCTAATTTTGTCCTCACTTTTACAAAGCGAAATCAACCCACGAGTTGCTACAGGAAGTAAGTACCAGTGTAAAAATTTCAGCTTATTCCGTTTTCTTAAAAACACACAATGGAATTAACACTCAACAAGGGCGCCCTCTAGTGGGCCACGGACGGTAGGTCAGCCCGAAAAGGTGCTTTCAGCCCTTCACCCTATTCCCATCTGGCAGATAATTGCCATTCTGTATATACTCAAAGTACAGCACAGGCTGGCGGCCGGGGAGAGACCAAGGGAGACCAAACTTTCAAAGAGCTTACAAACGATCCCCACCCAAACTCAAAACCAAACCAGGGACTTCGGCTTCGCCCACCCCCTCCCTTCCACGAAGAGGCATCCAGCCTGGCATGCGTTCTGAACAAGATGCCAAGTGAGCAAAACTAAAGTTACAACACAGCCTATGGAACATTCAGTTGTCTGCAAACTCCTCAAACATGATACACTCTGGAAAGCGAAAAAAGAGGTAAAATGATACCCCTGAGTAACGTTGCAAGGACAAGAAACATACTGTTACTCAAGAGCTGAGCTATAGTTCATAACCGTCAAAGGCAGTGTTCAGTCACTACCGTTGAAACTGTCCTGGGTTTACATTTTCCTAGGCGACCCAAACAGAGTATTTAAGGCCTCTGTCAGAACCTGTATCTGCTGAACCCTCCTTCAACTGGACTCAGCTCTCGTTACACAGGACACAAGACCAGAAAGTGATGTCAACACATTTATAAATATATAAAAATAGTTCACTACATATGTGAAATAAAATAGCACTTTATAAAGAGAGGGCTTTTAAAAAAAATGTTTCCCCAAACCTGAATCCAAGTGCCCTCTTTAGATAGTCATTAGGAAAACCGATGCATGGGAATTCTAGCATTCCTCAGTGAGAATTCCAGCCTCTTGTTTTTCGCCCTGAATTATGCCAAAGTTAATGCATTACTACTTCAGCTACAGGATGAAGACAGCTTTTCTTTTCCCACCTGCATTTGTTTCCATGTTCCTCACAGCACCCAGAGCATTCATTCCATTATCGATAATTCAACTTCTTACAAACCACCCTAAAGGCAGGACAGATTAAGGCAGCCTGCTACAGATGTACTCGCATCTATCACCAGAAGGATCATGCAATGGGAAAGAACATTCCAGCCAAGCAAAAGGCTGCTTGGTTAACTTTATTCTTCTATTCGACTGCCGGGTTGACGTCACTAACTATATTCTTCAATGTCGTACTTGTGCTGCAGAGGTGGAAATAGAGGCCAAAACGGACAATCTGGGGGTCAGGGAGGCTGTGTTGTTTATAGGGGCAGTTTCATGGGGGCTTTGTGCCTTGTGAACTGATGGTGAGTAGAAGACAAGAGATTCTCCGTATTATTCGAGGATGGGAGGCCACTTGGCTGGAACCCCACGTGCTTTTAAAGGCTCGAAACCACCCTAGTGCCGGACTCTGCAGGCAACCTAAGGGACTGGCAGTACATTCCCCAGGCTTTGCCTGAGAACAAGAGAGAGCAGCCCTTTGGGCCGGAGGCGGCCCAGTGTGGGTTAAGGAATGAGTTTCACGGTTCTCCGCTGAGCCACACTTGGGGACCACAAATCAGCTTCTTCAGTTTCAAGAACTGCTCCACTCAGGTACACGCAGTCCTGTCCTTCAGAGGCCTCTCTTCATCCCTCCTGTTCTAAAAGCCTCTGGCGCGTTTCCATCACTATTTCCTCCATTACTTCTGGCTTTAAGATGTCTTTGATCTAAAGAAGAAAAGGTATTTGCTCAGAAAAGAAATCAACCATAAGCAACCATAAGCCAATCCAAACGCAGAAACCAAGCATGGCTACCATAAACCCTCTGTATTCCTTTCATCTGTCAGAGGCTAAGTACTGCGAGACAGGATCTGCTACAACCAGCTTAACAAGTCATCAAGAATCCATGGTATACGGTGACAGGAGCAGAGATATTCTCCCGGCATTCACTAACAAGCTACAATTTGGGATGGGCAAGACGACGTCCTGACAGCTGATGTCATACACTAGTCCCCCCAGGGACCCCCACCCTGCGCCCCCAAATCCTCGGACTGACACTAGATGTTGAGGACGTTACAAGCATCTTGGGGAAACATCTACCGGCCACCCGGGAGGGCTGTCCGCCAGATCGGGTTCGTACCGACGGACACGGGAAAGGTATCTGGGAGACGTGCTTGCTATCGCTGAGGAGACACGGGAGCAGACGACAGACACGCGACGCCGACTCACAGACCGATGGGGAAAAGGGAAGGCCCGGGCGGAGTACCTGATGCGGAAGGGACGCCTCATAGCAATACAGGATACTGGTATCGTACAACATCATCCTCTGAGTGACCAGCGAGACGATGCAGTTCCGAAGCCGGGAGATCACCTCTCGGTCAGTGAGGGAGACAGGCTACCGGCGGACGCAAAGGGAATATAGAAGCAGAACGACAGTAAGACGATAGTCCCAGCAAGTCACAGAAATCACTTCTAATTTAAACAGTATCAACTCTGGGACTCCCAACCAACCAAACGGCTAGCTCCGAGGGAGACGAAGACAGATGACCCTTCAGTTGCTGTTACCCTGTAACTTGCTACCTCTGGCGACAAAGATCAAACCAGTTCCATTCCATCTCTTGAGAAAAAGAGAACGCATGGGGCGCCTGGGTGGCTCAGTCCGTTAAGCGTCAACTTCGACTCAAGTCATAATCTCTCGGTTTGTGAGTTCAAGCCCCACGATGCGGTCTCTGCTGTCAGAGCCTGCTCCGGATTTTCTGTCCCTTTTTCTCTCTGGCCTTCCCCACTGGTTCTCTCCCTCTCCCTCCCTCCCTCCTTCCCTCTCTCTCTGGCTCAAGATAAACAAACTTAAAAAAATAAAAAGAAAAGGGGTGACTGGGTGGCTCCGGTTGATTAAGTGTCTGACTTCAGCTCAGGTCATGATCTCACGATTCGTGGGTTCGAGCCCTGCCTCGGGCTCTGCGCTGACAGCTCGGAGCCCGGAGCCTGCTTCGGATTCTGTGCCCCCCTCTCTCTCTGCCCCTCCCCTGCTTGTGCTCTCTCTCTCTCTCAAAAGTTAAGTAGTTTTTTAAAGTTTTTCTTTTTAAATAAATAAAAAGAGAAAGAGAAGGCAACAATGTTCATGAAGACAGCTCGACGGAGACCCACACTAACGCGGACGACAGCAACCGTATGGTTTAGAAACAGCCAGCCCGCCTGTCCCAGAAGCACAGCGAAGACTGAGCACCGCTCCGCCACGAGGGCAGCGGCAGCAGCATTTCCTCACCTCCAGGTTTGCAGTGAGGCCCCCTGCATCCTCTTCTTTGTGGCCAGGCGTCGGGTAGATCCAGATGAAGCCGTTGGTGCCCAGAATCACCGACGCACCACACGGCAGGTCATGGAAGTGAGTCTTCTGCCGCTTCACCAGGGAGGGGGACACCTGGACCAGAACCCCCTGACCTAGCTGGAGGAACACAGCACACGCGAAGTCACCGCAGGGTCACCCGTGCAGTGCGGGAAGAGCGGACCACAGGACGCGCGTCCTCGCTACGGCAGAAGCAGGGCCGCTCCTATCAGCAGCCTCAGTCACAGTCACTGGACGCACACACACCGGAAACATTCCCGGAGAAGGCTTCCGGACACAGAGGTGGTTCATGAGGCCGGAGAGAAGGGGATTTTCCATACTCTCCTCCCACCTTCCCGTCATCCCAGGGTCGCCACGCCAGCAGTCAGAGCAGCCGGAGCTAACGAGGACGCGAGCCCGTGCCTGTTTCGGGCCAAGGCGCACTGTCCCGTTCCACCTCGATCCCAACCACCTACCTTGCCCGTAAGATGCATGCCGCCGGGCAAGAGGACTGGCCAAGGGCTGGGTGCAAATCTACCCCGGGTCCTGGCAGGACCACTCCAAGCCCCCATCCCGCTGAGGGAGGGTCTGCAGGACGCAGTCCTGTGAAGGTCGGCACACGCAGTGTGCAATTCTACCCACTTCAAGGCTGTGAGTGTGGCTGACCGTGGCCGCTCCACCAGGGGAACAGTCTTCTGTTCCACTCAGGAAACGAAAAGGTTCACCCACATGAAGCCAAGAGACTAGCGAGTCGTAATCTGTTTTAGAAAGTATGCTGTCGGGGCGCCTGGGGGGCTCAGTCGGTTGAGCGACCAACTCGGCCTCAGGTCATGATCTCGCAGTTAGTGGGTTCGAGCCCCGCGTCCGGCTCTGGGCTGGCAGCTCGGAGCCTGGAGCCTGCTTTGGATTCTGTGTCTCCCTGAATCTCTACCCCTCCCTTGCTCATGCTCTGTTACCTCTCTCTCTCAATAAATATTAAGAAAATAAAATAAAAAATAAAGAACCTATGCTATCGTTAAAAAAAATAACAGCCTCAGTAATGTAACCTCATACAACACCTACGAGAAAAGCAGTGACATTTCATTTAGAGGCTCAAGTGGCAAACCAGCCCTTCCTAATAATGAATGATACCCATTTTATTGACTGGACATTTGTCTGGAGCCAAGGCCATCGGGTTTCAATGCACCACCTCCCCTCGCTCCCAGGACAGCCTCTACCCCTGGCCCCTGCATAAAGCAGCAGTGCCCCCAGGAGGGAACAGACACAGCAGGGCCTCCGGGCCCACGGTCACAAAAGCTCTCCTGCCGCAACATCGCCTCAGTAGCAGGAGAATTAAAAGCTGTCGTCCGTTACACTACTGACCCACAAGCCAGCTGGTGTGTGGGATGCCAGCCTGTAACGCTTAACTTCTGGGGTTCTTCAGGGCCGAAATCCAGAGCCTTGGGGATTCAGAAAAGGATTTGAAGTCTCAGCTAGCATACAGGAACAGCAAGAGTCCAACTTACTTTTCCGTATTTCAGACTCCTTGTGTGCAGAGACACCGCTCCATCAGAGAACACTGCCTGGACTTCCGCCTGGCCAGGGTGATAAAGGAACACACACTTTCATGTCACCTGCCTTCCCTGTGTCCCTGATCCTCCCTCTCCTCCTTCCCTCCCATCCCCAACAGTCCTACTCGCAGCCTTAGACAGACCCAGAGGACATCAATGGGACCTAATCTCTCTCCTCCTTGGTTCTCGTGAATATCTTGACACGAACAACACCTTTTCTACTCCCTGGATCAAAGCTAACGTGGCCATGAAAAGTGGAGTCTAGCTTAAGGCACGGGCTACCACAAGTTACAAAACCCACAGAAAGGACTTGAGGCAGCAGGTCTGGATAGGAGCCGGAGAGTCCGGTTGGGTTAAGGAGGTGGAGAAAGACTGCAGCGGAGCCCCTGGCCTTGAGCTAGGATTCAGATCCCCGCCAGGACATGTTTCTCCTGGTGGAGACATAAAATTTAAGCCCCATTTCCCAGTTCCATGTGAAACACAAAGATGCTGTAATGCAAGGTGCAGGATACACTGATAAGGTCCCCTTCCTGCAAGAAACCTCTCATGGCCAGCTCATCTTCCGCAGATCTTCTCCTCTGAAATACACAAAGAGATGACATTGCTTAAGTCAGACAGACCCTGCGGAAAGATCTCTCTCCACCTACTTTCTCTTTCACTTCCTCGTGAGATCTCTGGAACCACAGTATTCAAACACCAGAGTAGGTAACCAGTGTCACTCAAGGAAAACCAGAGCGATAGCCACTACTTTCTGTCTCACAGACCTTCCCACGGCTCCTCTTCCCCTCTCCCGCCCTCCTCTGGATAATATCCCAAGTCCTTCCGCGCTACTGAAAACGCTCCCAATCGTGCCCAGCCCACTTTTCCACACTCACCTTCCGTGGCGGCCCTCCATGCTCCAGTAGGCCCAGACTACCTCCTGCCTGACTTATCTTTACTCACACGTTTCCCATTAGCTCAGATTCCCTGTGAAATTCTATCCACCCTTCAAAGATCAACTCCAGCGCCCCGCTTTCCGATGAGCGCGCGCTCCTTTTGTACGAGCGCACGCCTGTTTATCCTTCCGACTGCCGGATATTTAGATCACTTATTTCGTTTCCCCTACTCATCTGTACACTCTTCCAGGAACTCGGTCATGCCTCCTTTATCTTGCGTTCTCTGGAGAACCTAGCACAGCGAGCCTCTTTGCAATACATGCTGGACTGAAGAGAAAGGCAAACCATGGCATTTTACAAAAGGCTGCCCCTCAGGTACTGCAGTTGCCTGGAATAACCAAATGCCATTCAATTCATGAAAAGCTAATCTAAGCACAACTTTCCAAGGCACACATTCACTATGCAAAGCTGATACACCCAGGAAAGGAAAATGGGCACCAAGCATCTGAGAGCTTCTCTTTTGGGATCGCTCCCCATGGCTGTTCCAGATCCTATCACATACCAATTGCTGCTTATTTGGGGAGGCCTGGGCCAAGTAAAAAGCCTATGTGTGGGGCGCGTGGGTGGTTCAGTCAGTTAAGCGTCCGGCATCGGCTCAGGTCATTCTCTCCTCCTGGCTCATGAGTTCAAGCCCCGCATCGGGCTCTGTGCTGACAGCTTGGAGCCTGAAGCCTGCTTCGGATTCCTACATGTATAAAGTCTCCCTGCCTCTCGGCCCCTCCCTGGCTCGTGCTCTCACTCTCTCTCTCAAAAATAAATAAACATTAAAAAAAAAAATTGTTTTTAATCTTGTAACTATAAAAAAAAAAGTGTACGTGTAATCTAGACAGCAAACAAGACTAAAAGAGGCAACCTCACTAAAAGCAAAGTTCTCTAGTGGAGGAACAGACCCCAGCATTCTTGCTAGCAAACTACAGTACCAGCCTGGAGACCCTTACCAGCTCTCCTCCAGGAAGGTTCATAGATGAGAGAAGCAAGACTGAATCCAGCCTAGAGTTGGTCTCTACCTTCCACCTCTTCTGTTGAACCTGCAGAGAAATTTCACAGTTGGACAGACTTAAGGGGCAAGAGCTCATATCATAAGCAACCAATAATCACTACTACAACAAGCCAACTGTTTACCTCAAAGGGCACAAAGAGTCCAATGCAATTAATGCCCACTGGCATCACTACATAGGGAATGACTATCCCAGCCATTCAGTCACCAGCTTGCTTTTACTTTGTAAAAAACCCATCTGGTATCAACTTTACCTCTGTGATTCTCCCCACTACAATGTCTCCTACTTCACCATTGTATCTGAAAGATAAAACAAAAGGTCGTCCATCAGTAAAAGACCTCATCACGAGACCAAGCATCATTCGTGATTCGGTTAAACAGGATGAGGGCCTTAATTACATGCCACATTTAAATAGGGTAAATTCACATAACTATGCTTTTTAAATTTATTTTCCCGGAACCGATAACTTCAAACATTCCTACATGTATAAAGTCTTCGTTAATTATTCTGAGACAAACCATTTATTCCAAATAGTTCATTAAGCCCGTAACCCCTACTTTGTTAATTACATGCCACTGATAAGCATGGAATATTTCCTGCTGGGCTCTGGAACACAGATGGCTTCTGCATCAGCAAAGGAGGAGGAGACTGAGACAGGACCCCACCCACCCCACCCAGTCTACACACTGTCTCCTTCACCCACAAGGTGCTCACCTCTGGCCCCTGTGTGAGTTCCCTATCCCAATTCTAATGATGAGGTATTCCATGCTGAAGGCTCCGGCTGTGGACCTCTTCTCTCTTAGCCCACATTCACCTCTTGGGGAGCTCCTCCAATCGAACGGCTTGAAATACAACCAATGACTATTCCGTCCCAAATTCCAGACTCTACTCAACTGCTGGCTACGCAGCATCTCTATTTACGTGACTTAGAGGCATTTCCAAATGTCACCAACCTAAAAGCAAAACTTTCCAACGGCCCCCTCCCCAGCTCCCGTCACAAAGTGGTCCCCTCCCAGTGATCACAGTCTCAGTAAATGGCAACGCCGTCCCTACAGTTGCTCAAGTCAAAAAGCTTGGGAGTCCTTGGAAGATCCCTTGATTTCTCTTTCTCTTTCTCTCTCTCTCTCTCTCTCCCTCTCCCTCTCATGCTCCGGGACAAGTCCAGCAGCTGATCCTACTGGCTCTACCTTCAAAATATATAAGGAAATGGGGCGCCTGGGTGGCTCAGTCGGTTAAGCGTCCGACTTCGGCTCAGGTCATGATCTCACGGTCCGTGAGTTCGAGCCCCGCGTCGGGCTCTGTGCTGACAGCTCAGAGCCTGAAGCCTGTTTCAGATTCTGTGTCTCCCTCTCTCTGACCCTTCCCCGTTCATGCTCTGTCTCTCTCTATCTCAAAAATAAATAAACATTAAAAAAAAAAAAAAATATACAAGGAAATAAAAGGCATCCCAATTGGAAAAGAAGTGACACTATCTCTATTCACAGACGTGGTCCTACATATGGCAAATCCCAAAGAATACAAAACCCAACACTGTTACAGGATGAAAAAAACAAACTCAGGACACAAAATGTATGCAGAATCAACCACGACTCCTCACTCCTACCGCCATCTTAGTCCAAGCCGCCATCGCTTCAGATGATGAAAAACAGTCCACTAATGTGTCTCTCTAAGCCTGCCCCTGACCCCCTCTCAACACTCCTCCAGAGTCCAGAGAAGTCAGACCAGGCCCCTCTTCTGCTCCACCCCTTCCAGCGGCTTCCCAGATTGTACATAGAGTGGAAGACAAAATGCTTACCGTGGCTACAAAACGGGCTGTCTGCCCGCCTCATCTGCCCCTACGCTCTCCCTTGCTCGCTCTGTTCCAACCCTACCGGCTTCCTTTCGGGAGCTAACCTTTATGGAGCCCTTCTAGGTAGTGCACCCTGCACTAAGTACTTTACGTGTCCTATTTGAATAAATTCCAATGAAAATCCCACAAGGTAGGTCATGCTATTATCCTCATTTGCAGAGGAGGCGACCGAGGTTTGGAGAGGTCAAGTAATGTGGGGAAACCTTTGAAGCCCCCGCTTACCTATGGTCATCTATACCCCTTTCCACCGTCACGTTCAAAATCGCAGACCTACTGAACCGCAGACCTAAGGCAGGTGGGAAGGAGGGGAACGACACAAGAGAATACACACCTTTTGTTCTCACCTGGTTTTCAAGGCTTTCACACAGATCAACTTGTTTACCCTCTCCACGGAGCCAGCCACAGATGCAATGAGCTTCTCTTCCCCCATGTAAGTTCCATGGCCCCTGTTACAAGAGTAGGATACAAAGAATACACTTGAGATGACCTCTCCTTCCAAGAACAAGGGTATTCCTAACAGGATCCTCCCACTGTAAAGCCTGGCTTCTCTCTCTGCCCACAACACTCCTTCTTTAGAGAGCTTCACGGACATCTCCTTTGGCTTACCCCTGTCTACTCAAATGACACTTTCTCCATTGGGCCCACCTTGACTATCCCATTTAAAGTAGTCCCCCCACCAGGCTGCCACCACCCCCAGCATATCTCCAACCACATTTCACTGATGCTGCTCAACTTTTCACTTCCCCCATTGCAGTTATCGCCAAACATACCAACTCATTTGTTGGGCTCATTGCTTATTATCTGTCTCTGTTGAGAGATAAATTCCACCTGGACAGAAGTTTCCACTCTGATCACAGTTGCACCCCAACCACACGTAATTTAAATATATGTTGAATTCAGGAAGGAAGGACTGACACTTAAGATTCCCTAGGTTCCAATAGCCTCAAACTAACGGGTTAAAGAGCAAGGCTATAAATGCTGTACTCCCCTCCTCTCCAAAAAGTCCTACACACCACTGGTGTTTATCTCTGATGGTGACAGAATGGTGAGTTTTGCTTCTTTTCTTAATTATCGCCTCATCTAATCCTCGCTTCCCTATCAAACAGTTACTGTTATTATCACCATTTTACAGAAGAGAAATCTGACGTTGGAGAGAGAATACAACCAATAATATGTGATGGCGCAGGGCTGGAACCTCAACTGTCTGGGTCAAGAGTCTGCTCTCTTAACTACACATATTGTACTGCCCTCAGAATCGAAATGTATATTTGGGTGCGTGCGGCACAATATATTTCTATGCCCTGAGCCCAAACAACTGCTGATTCCAAAACCGAGCACCTGGCTAAGCGATGTCGCTGAGAGAAGAGGAGACCAAGTCAGAAATGCCCACAGTCCCCTCAATCTGAAAACTGGAAAGAGGTCTCTGCTCCGAACCCCCACCCCCAGGGTTGCAGGTCTCCAACGAAGAAGAGGAAGTCTCAGAGATCAGGGTCTCAGGCAGAGCACCCAAGAGTCCTTGATACCAGAGCTCAGGACAGAAGAGCTTCCAAGGGCTGAGGCAAACGCAGATGGGGACTATTTCCGAGCCCAAGGACTCAGAAACAAGGGGACTGCGATGCTCAGATGTGCCCTGCGTCAGGCGGGTACTTAGGTGCAAGGGAACAGAGGCCACGTGCAGAGAGCCCAGCAGCCGCCCTGTGGGGCCCCGAGTCCCCAAATCCCCACGTACCGCATGAATCCCGTGTCCGTGGTGATCGTGTCCCCCGGAACCACCAGGTGTTTCTTAGTATCGCGGTCCAAGCTCTCGCTAAGGGGCTTGCGAGCGACGGGAAGCCTCATCTCCATCGCCATCTTGGCGCCAAAGAATGGCGCAAGCGCAGTCCGGCCGGGAACCGCGACGTCCGGCTCCGCAATTCCCTGTGGTCGCTTGGAGGGGCGGGGCGGGGCGGGGCGGGGCGGGCCTCGGCGGAGCCGCCAATGGGAACGCACAGCCTGGTGGCCATGTTGACTATTGGCAACCATTAGGCTAACATGAAGGGAATGAGGGAGCCGAGTTTCCATTTTTACTATTGGCAGAGCTTCCCCTGTGGAACTCTAAAAGCTCAGGTTGGATGGCGTTTGATTTACCAAAAATCTCTCATAATCATCATCCCGTTTATTGTTTACCAGGTAGATAATTGAGAAATGGGCCTGTGAGTTTCCTTCCAACTCTAAGTTGCTAAAATGTGATTCTTGATTCTTTGGTATGAGAGAGCTTAGTAGGATGGGGAGCTGGGAACTCCAGAAAACACTAGCTGGACAGAAAAAACGAGGCCCTTTTCATACTGTTCCTCGTAGCCCGGTATTCTACGTTACCGCCTCCTCGTGGGTGCTGGTTCAACACCAACCATCCGCATCTACACACAAACGGTGCTCCAGATGCTGGTTCTGTTCTTTCTTGACAACTTCTTTTGAGTGAGCTGGGTTACTCTGACTTAAAAGGAAAACCACCTAAGAAAAATATGCAAACCTTGCAAGGCAGATATATTTTGCAGGGAGGGCAAGTACATAATATAAAGATCTTGGCTTATATTTTCTCACACAACAAATTGAGCGCTCTCTGTGTGCCAGGAGCTGTTCTAAGGATCCAGTGGTGGACAGAGGGATGTATATGTGGCTTTATCTCGACGTCTGGTTTCCTAGGAGTGTTTCCCTCCTCCCTTCTCCCTGCCTCCCACCACCCTCTCCCTCTCCCCCGCCCTGCATGGTTTCTAGCATCCACAGCCTCAGGGAATTGGAGCTGATGATGCTTTATGCACAGGGACCCTAAAGGGGATTAAATGAAATAACTCACACCAGCCTCGCACACTGCGTTCGGTAAATCAGATCCATTGTCTCCTGAAAAACCCTCAGACCAGCTGTTTGATAAATCTCCAAAAAGACATTTCTTTCTGAGCAAAGCTCACAACTACATCTGTCAAGAAAGCCAATCCTGCAAGGTGGTCAAGGATATACATTCCAGGGTTCGGTGAGTCATCTGCTAACCGGGCAGGCCAGACACGCGCCCTTCTGTCTGGCAGAGGAGTAAAGCTACAGTAGTGGGAGAAGGGTCCATCTGTTGAACCTGGCCTCAGCCATAAGAGGGCAGTGGTGTCCTTTGAACCGGGGTAGCTCAGTCAGCTAGGGAGCTGGACCTGGGAGTGCCCCTAGGCCAAGAGCAGGGTGCTCTCGACAGCATCCACTTTCAGGCCAGAAAGGACAGGCGTAACCTCAGTCCCTCCTGTTGTCACATTGTGCTCACATGTTCAGCCAGAGCGAGCTTTTAAAAGCGCATCGGGTTAGGGGCGCCCAGGTGGTTCTGTCGGTTAAGTGTCTGACTTCAGCTCAGGTCATGATCTCACGGTTCATGGGTTCGAGCCCCGCGTTGGGCTCTGTGCTGACAACTCAGAGCCTGGAGCCTGCTTTGGATGCTCTGTCTCCCTCTCTCTCTCTCTCTCTCTCTCTGTCTCTCTCGCTGCCCCTCACACTCTGTCTCTCTCTCTCAAAAATAAATAAATATTTTTTTTAATTTTAAAAGAAAAGAAAAAACACATCAGTTTTTTTTTGTTTTTTTGTTTTTTGTTTTTTTTTTTTTTTTAATTTATTTTTTTTGGGAGAGAGAGAGACAGAGCATGAACGGGGGAGGGGCAGAGAGAGAGGGAGACACAGAATCGGAAACAGGCTCCAGGCTCCGAGCCATCAGCCCAGAGCCTGACGCGGGGCTCGAATTCACGGACCGCGAGATCGTGACCTGGCTGAAGTCGGACGCTTAACCGACTGCGCCACCCAGGCGCCCCAAAACACATCAGTTTAACCCACTTGCCTGCTCAGAATACTTCTGGCAGCTTCCCTTTACACCAAGAATAAAATCCAAACTCATCTTCCCTGGGCCCTGACTGTCTCTGACACCCCCCCCCCCCCCACCCACCCTCCTCCCATCCCTCTCCCTTACTCCACTGCGGCCAGACGTGCTGGTCTCATCTAAGTTCTACACCCACCACACTGGTGGCCCTGCCGAGCCCGGTGTGCTTTGGGTGCTCTCTGCGTGGAATTCTCTTCCCTTCAGTCTTTGTGTGACTGGCTGCTTCTCCTCATTCAGACCTCAGTTCAAATATCACCTCCTCAGAGAAGTCTTCCCTGACCACCTTATCTGGAATAATGCTCTGTCGCCTTTTTATCACTCGATTCCTTGTCTCATTTCTGGTCACTGCATATCCTCGTTTGTGTTTACTGCAGACTTCCTCCCCTAGAATGTGAGTACTCCCAGAACCAGAACCAAGGACTTGAGGTTTTGTTCACTGTGTATCAGTGCTTGGAACTGAGGCCCCTCCCAAGGTTAGCCGTCGCCTAGAGATAGTGCCCCAAGGGTGTGCCTTTTAAATGTAAACCGACCAATCCAGAGCCCAACCTCTCAATCACCTCCTTTCCAGGGCTCACTCTGGGCCACTACCCACCTGCCCTATACCCCAGGATTAGGTACCAGACAAGTAGGGACAGGCTCTATGTCCCAGAGCCCGCTGAAAATATTCAAACCAGCGCCCCCCCAAGCCTGCCTGTCCTGCCACACCCCATCCCTTTCCCTGGAAACTGGAGTAAAGACTCCTTCCCACATCTTCTCCTTGCTTCCTCTGCCTCCTGATCCACCCCTGTGGACTGTGCCCTGCCTCCGGCTTCCGGGGAATTGTGAGAATAGCAAGCTTCTTCCTTCGTGACAGTCGCTTCCTGAGCTGAAACTAAGGGTCGGAAGCCTAACCGACGGAGCCACCCTGGCGCCCCTCCGTGGCGCTAAGCACGTCCACGAATTTTTCGATGCTTCTTCTGCTCCCTTGTATCTGGGCAGGCTTGAGACTGCTCAGACTGACAGCGTATGTCGTCAGTGCCTCTGTGTCACTCTGGGGATGGGTCGGAATAGACCCTGCAGCTGCCAAGGGTTCTCTTGGAGCCCTTGTCTTTGAAGCCCTGAGCCCACGTGCAAGAAGTGTGACTTCCCCAAGGCAGCCACGCTGCAGGAAGCAGTCAGAAGGGGTGTTAACTGTCCGCCATCCATAACTTTCGCCACTTTCCACAGACACGCATCCCAGCAAGCCAGCTCTGAGGCGGGAAGGCAGCTGCAACTTCAGGACATCTGTTCCCGTTTCAAGATATCCAAGGACAATGGACATAGCAAAGGGTAGGAGTAGAGAGCGTGGACAGCTATCTCATATGCCCTCTGCAGGATGCCCGAAGGAGCCACAACCCTTCTCACCCAGCAAAGGCATCCCTGTATTAACAACAGCTTCCGTTTATTTGTTTATTTTTTTAATTTTTTAATATTTCTTTTTGAGAGAGAGAGAAAGGGACAGAGGACCTGGAGCGGGCTCCAGGCTGACAGCACAGAGCCCGACGCGGGGCTCAAACTCACAAACCGTGAGATCATGACCTGAGCCGAAGTCGGAGACCCAACCGACTGAGCCACCCAGGCGCTCCAACAACTTCCGTTTATTGAGCCCTTACTCTGTGCCGGGTACCAAGCCTCATTCATTTACCTGCATCATCCCACTGAATCCTCACGACATCCTTTTCCATTTGAGGAAACTGAGACACAGAGACACTAATTGACTTGCCCTAGGTCACACAGCTAGTGAAGGGAGGAGCAGGGTTTCAAACCCAGGCTGGGTGGCCTCTATCTAGAGCCCTCTACTCCTGGAGTTCCTGAACCATGCAACAAGATGAAAAAAAGACAGAAAGGGCATCTTGGTTGCAAAGAAAGAAGTAAAACTGTCTTTACTCGTAGACAACACGATCGTGTAAATAGTAGTCCTAAGGAATCTACAAAAAAGCGTAAAATGAGTAAGCGGGTTTTGCAAGGTTGAAGGACACGAGGTCCATATTCAGTGCTGGTCTACACTGCATCCCTGTGGGATAAACAGAAAGCCCTTTTGACTGACTCCATGGGTTGCCTGGGCAGCGGTTGGCCTACTGGTCCTCATGAGCATGGTTTCTAGGGTCAGCCGCCCTGGTGAAACGTGCTCTGCCAGTCGTGGCTGGGTGATATGGGCAAACGACTTCTCATAGCTCAGTTTTCTCCTGCATCAAATGAATATTAATAGAGCATCACGGAGGGAAAAAAAAGAACATCAGCTTCGTGGGAGGATTCCCAGAATAAATGCATTTAGATCCCTAAGGCCAGAAATTTCTGTGGCTGTGTTTGCAGGCTTTGCGGGGAGGACGGGGTGTGCACTCTGTGGAAAGGGGCCTGGGGCGCCTCCTGGAAATGCCAGCACATTTCATTCTGTACAAGGTCAGCAGCAGGCGTAGCAAATGTGCTTTAGTCTGCAATTACAGCCTGCTGCCACCAGGTGGGTTCTGGAGCCGGGGCTGTGGACCCTGGGATCTATCTGAAGCAGGGACTTCACAGAAGGGAATTAATTGTCCATAGGGAGTGATATCGATTTTTGATCGAGGGCCCCACTGACTTCTCTGAGGTCTGACTTCCCACGCTCCTTCTTTGGGAAGCCAACAGTACTCTCTGGGAGGCATGGCATATGGGTCAGGAGGGTGTTTAACTCCGTCAGCATCCACAGGAAAGGGGATTCAGCTTTTTTTCGGGGAAACAAGGCCTCTGGGGCCTACAGCAGGAGGAGGGTAATACCGGGGGCCACTGGAAGGATCAGAAGTTTGGTGGTGAGGTTTCAACGGAGAGGCGAGGTTGGTGACAGGGGGAGAGGAGTACCAAGGGTGACTTTCCCCATTTAGCTGAGGGGAGGACACCCCAGATGGGATGTACGTCCCTACCCATGCCCCCATCTACCAGGATACAAGACCAGTCCCCCAGAGTATGGGAGTCTTTCGGAGTACCCGAAACTCCAAATGGGGATGGCCAGAAGATAAAAGTGTGAATTCAAGGAGCGCCTGGGTGGCTCAGTCGGTTAAGCATCTGACTTCAGCTCAGGTCATGATCTCATGATCATGGGGTTCGAGCCCCGCGTCGGGCTCTGTGCTGACCGCTCAGAGCCCGGAGCCTGCTTCGGATTCTGCGTCTCCCTCTCTCTCTGCACCTCCCCCATTCACACTCTGTCTCCCAAAAATAAGTAAACGCTAAAAAAAAAAAAAATTTTTTTTTTTTAAAGTGTGAATTCAGGGGTGCCTGGGTGGCTCAGTTGGTTGAGTGTCCGACTTGATTTCAGCTCAGGTCATGATCTCATGGTTCATGGGTTGGGGCCCCGCATTGGGGATCCACGCTGACAGTGTGGAACCTGCTTGGAATTCTCTCTCTCCTGCTCTGTCTGCCCTTCTGCTGTTCTCTCTCTCTCTCTCTCTCTCTCTCTCAAAAGTAAATAAAAACATTTTAAAAAGGGGTGAATTCAAGTGCCTTCAGGTATGTGTGTGTGTGCCCATGTACACATGCATGGCTTTATGAGGATGCACAGAAGTATCCCTGTGGGATGCCAGTGGCTGTGCTGCATTACAGGTGTGAACTCACACTCCCCAGTGTGCACACGTCCTCCTGGCCGGGAGGTGCTGGAGAGGAGAACCAGGGCCTGGCCCTGCACCATGGCCTTCCTGCCCTTTCGTCTTTCTCAGGGAGGGTCTGGAAATGGGTGCCCAAAGCTTTCGGAAATTCTAGGCACTGGGAGGGCACTTGGTGGCCATCTGGGTCCACCCGCACTGGCTGTTTGAATTCTTTCAACTTGTTCACAAAATGGGGGGGGGGGGGGGGAAGTGAGTAAAGATTTTGGGCAAGTAACAAAGTGGGACACCAATATCTGAGAGTCAGCGCTGGGAACCACAAAGAATATGCTCGGCCCCGTCGGAGGTTCCCGGTTGCTTTGAATTGTGGCCTTCTCTTTAGGAGCTGACACCCCGGTTGTGACAGAATTTTCCTTGGGGAGGGCACAATGGTGACTTTCAAAAGCAGTGAAATAACCCTTCTTCCCACCCCCTCTCCAGTTGCTAGGCCCCTTCCATATTTCCTTTTCCTGCGGACAAACGTGTCGACCCCTTCAGACGCTAAGTGATAAATGTTCCAAGTAATTTTTATTTTAGAATACAAGAGAGGTACAAATGTATTTACAGTTGTACATATACAATCAAATAATATATATCACAGTTTCGTAAATATCCTTTTAGATAAATATTTACAAAGTTAAAGTGACCATTTTCTGGAAGTAGAACACAGTTTCTTGAAAACTCTATACATTTTATACTTTTCATTACTATTATAGTTTCTTTAGTTTACAAAACGCCCTAGGGAATTCTGGTAAAAGACTGCAAGGTGGGACAGGCGACACCAGAGGGCGCCCTCGGCCAGAGTTTGGGGAGACTCGGGAGGAGGCAAGGAGGGTGCGGGTGGAAGGGGCGAACCCCCACCCCGCACCCCCGCCGCCCCCACGCCCCGGGATCCCGCACTGTTTGGAAGTTCTTTGCCGGCGGAGAAGCCAGTCTTGCCCTCCTCCCGCAGGCGTGTGGCCAGAAGGGGAAGGGAATCTTCCTCTTACCAAACATAAATCAGACATGAAGGAGAGGAGGCATGGCTCCAACTCTCCCATTTTACAGATCGGTAAGGGGTAAACCGGGGCCCAAAGAGGAGGAGGGCCTTGCCCGGGTCCTCCGGTGGATTTCCGTTTGCCCTCGCGCTCAGCCTGCCTGGCACACGCACGGTATTGGTGCTTCGGTCCCTCCCCGGGAGCCGGCTTTGGGACTAAGGTGGCCAGAAGAAGAGAAGGGCCCGCCCACGAGGGAGGAGCAGGTTTCAGGTCTCTTCCGGCTGCCCCCGAGCCCCGCCAGCCCCCAACTCGCAAGGTCGTGTCCGTGACTCCCGACCCTGCGGGGGCACCAGTCCCCAGAGGCAGCCGGAGGTGCGGTGCGCGCACCGGCCCGCACCCCCGCCCTCAGGCCCGGGGCGGTCGTCCTCCCCCCACTCCCGAGCTCCCCGTCCCCGCTGAGGCCCCGCCACCCCCGAGGGATGCCAGCCCGGGCGGCCGGCTCGACGGCAGCGGGGAGACTCGGGGGCGAGGCCGGGCGTGGGGACCCCCCGGGGGGAGGGGGAGGAGGAGGAGGAGGAGGAGGCCGATCAGCCGCCCGTCAGTGTCCTCACCTGCGAGACTGAACGAAGACTGTTTGCCTAGGGGGTCACTTCCGGGGGGCACCTCTGGCCGGATCGGGAGGGGGGGGCGGGGTCGAGTCAGGAGTGAGCGCGCAGTCCCGGCCCGCGCCGCGCGGGCGGGAGGCGGGGCGCGCGGGCGCTGCGGGCGCGGGCGCGCGCGCGCGCGGCGCTCACAGCACCATGGCCGGCAGGTGGTGCGCGGCCGCGGCGGCCGCGGCGGCCGCGAGCGCGGGCGCGTGCGCGTGCGGCGCGGGCAGCGCGGGCGAGTGCGCCTGCAGCGCGGCGCTGGGCGGCCGGTGGCGCGCGCTCTTCTGGTGGGCGCGCAGGCCGGCCAGCTGCGAGTAGGCGCTCTGGCACACCTGGCACTTGTAGGGGCGCTCGCCCGTGTGCAGGCGCACGTGGTTGCGCAGAGTGGACGACTGGCTGAAGCGGCGGTTGCAGAAGCGGCACACGAAGGGCTTGTCCAGCGTGTGGATGCGCATGTGCGAGCGCAGGTTGCTGCGCGAGTTGAAGCCGCGGTGGCAGATGACACAGCGCATGCGGCCCGCGGTGCCCGCCGCCGAGTCCGCCGGGTGGAAGTCCTCTGGCCGCGCGGGCGGGGCCCCGGGGGGGGGGGGGCAGGCGGGGAGAGGGCGGGGGAGGGGAGGGGAGAGAGCAGGCTCGTTACGACCCGCGCCGCCGCGGCCCGGCACGCGCGCACCCCCCGGCACGCGCGCACCCCCCCGCCACGCGCGCCCTCCTCCCGGCCCCGCCTCGGATGGACCCGGGCGGGTGCGGGGTCCCGAGCAGACCGGTGGGCGGGATGAGAGGGGCGTCAGGGAGCCTGGCTTGGGGTCAGATAGGAGTTGGATCCAGACTGTGCTGAGACCTCGAGGCCTTAGTGACTTGGCCTCCAAAACCTCAACGTTCCCATCTGTAAAACGGGGACCTACTACGACCTCATGGGGCTATGCACAACTTGGCCAGATGATCACAAAAGGCTGCACTTTACCTCCCTTAGCCTGTATATGGGAAGTACGTGGCTCAAAGTAGCCCTCTATAAATGACTGTCTTCCATAAAAGACCCCCCCAAATACCATTTATTCATCCCACAGATATTTCCTGGGTGCCTGTTATGTACCAGGGAACTGCGCCTCATTTTTCTCAGTGCTGAGATGGAAGTAATAACAGCATCAGCCCCAGAAGCTACTGTAAGGATCAGAGAAATTAGTGTTTGTAACACATTAGCCGGAGCGCAGGGTCTCAGCTTTGTCCTCTCAAATTAAAGACGACCAAATTTCGCGAGGGCTTTATGAGGACCCAAGTGGGATGATAACCTGTAAAGGGTTTAGCTCGACAAACTTGGCATGAAATAGGTCTTGTGCAAGTGGTCTCTATCGTGATGACCAGTGTCCCCCCACAACCCACGGAGGCAAGGCACACTCTGCCCCACCTTCAATCAACATGTTTATGCCAAGCACCTGCCCCAGGCCCTGCACCGGGGACAGAGGGGCACGTACATCGCCAGAGCTGGAAGGCAGTTTAAAGATCATCTCGCCCAACATCTTGCCTTCACAGATGGAGAAACTAAGGCAAGATGGTGAAGCAGACCTGGATCTCAATCCAGGCTCCCGCTGCTGGGCCCCTTGCTCCTTCCGCTACACCCTCTGCCTCTCTGGTGTCTCCCCACGGAACCTGCCCCCAGATCATTTATTTTGTCCAGGAAACACACTGCCATTCATGCGGGGACTGCGGTGGGCAGCTCCAGGGGCATCGGCCTGCTTGGGCCAATAGTCTCCTGTGCTCAATACTGCTGGAGGTGGAACCAGGATCCCTGGAGGCCAGGAGCCGCCCTGCCACAAAGACATGTGCGCACACACACACACACACACACACACACACGCTCACTCTCTCATTCTGGGTTCATCGTGGCCTCATGGAGACTACTTACCATGCTTGTTCTTTTTCTGCTCCTCCTCTAGTCCGGGCACACCAGGGATCCCCAGGAACGTGTTGTGTGAGTTTCCATACCACACCAGCAGCTCCTGGTCAGGAGGAATCATCTACAGGGAAGAGAGCAGGATGGGGTTAGGGAGACAGCGGTCCCAGGTGTGAGACTCAGGGTGTCTGCACATCCCCCCTCCCCGCTCCCCCTGCCCCGGAGCCAGGAGGCAGCTGTCCTCTGCCTGCCATGGAGATGTGGATCCAGTGTCAGCCCCGAGAAAGCCACCGTAGGCGTCCCCAGCGAGCTGCACAAACATAGACGTCCGGGGGATGCTCCGTCTGGCCCTCTGCTTCCCTCTCCCAGCCCAGGCCTTCTCGCCATCCCTGTCCTGGCTCCGCTGCGGGGAACACAGCTGCCACCCAGCCGCGTAAGAGCTCCCGAACTGGCAGCAACAGAACGAAGCCTTGTAGCAAGCAGAAGTTCCGGAAGAAGGTAGGCCAGAAAACTTTTCGTTTCTTACTGAGGGGAACCAGAGTCAGCCAGCCCTCAGGTCTGCAGGGCTGGGGCAGGCGTGCCCCAGGAGCATGGGCTGCGGGGCACCCTAGGGGACTTGGCTGCATCTTGTCTGAAAATGTTCTGGCAACACCTCTCATCCAAAGCGCCCACAAGGCAGCACCACATCACACGTGCTTCTGTCCCTGTCACTGTCTCTGCGGGACTCCTTGCACACGGCAAATGCCAGAAAAGAAGCATTCCGATTGAGAAACACCCTCACCTCAGGAAATACTGGGGCACACGGACCTAAAATCCATTTCTATGGGAGAGAACTTCACAAATGATGACAGGGCCACTCCCCGGGGCAGGGGTGGGGGGGCGGGGATCTGCCCCAGGGAAGGGGTGAAGGCCCTGGACAGTCCAGGGAGGCTGTGGAAGGCCTGACGTGGCACTAACCATAAACCCCACACTCCGGAGGAACGGGGGGACATCCCAAGGGGCCCGCCAGGCCTTTGGCGACAGCCAGTTAGCCCCTCCCAATCGGGGAATCTTCAGGCCCTGGCAACTAAGACAGATGAGAGAGATGGGGCGCCTGGCTTTCTCCGTCAGCAGAGCACGCCACTCTTGATCTCGGGGTTGTGAGTTCGAGTCCCACGTTGGGTGTAGAGATTACTTAACAATAAAATCTTAAAAGGGGTGCCTGGGTGACCCAGTCGGTTGGGTGAGCATCCAACTCTTGATTTTAGTCGTGGGATCAGGCTGTGCATCGGGCTATGTGCTCAGGGTGGAGCCTGCTTGGGATCCTTTCTCTCTCTCCCTCTGTCCCTCTCCCCTGCTCGTGCTCTCCCAAATAAAAAAATAATAAAATAAAATAAAATCTTAGAGAGAGCGAGAGAGAGACAAAGGAAAGAGGAGATGGGCCCCACCCTCCCAAGCCTGCACCCCCCCGAGCTGACTTTGGCATTCAGCCCGTGGGTCACTCTCTGACCTTCCCAGAGAAAGCTGGACACCCCCAGGCAGCAAGTGGTTTGTTCGCCTCACGGGTCGTCCACCATCTGAACGGAGTTGCAGCACCAAAGGTCACACGGAAACCATCTGGGGGTATCTGGAATCACGCAAGAATAGGAGCCCCCCTCCCTCGGGCTCCCTGGTTGCAGAGAAGGCCCCGCCCCTTCTGTGGGGCTCTGGCCTGCAGACCCCCACCACAGGCGGAACCCTTCTGGCCACCACCGCTTCCTTCCCCCGGTCAGAGCTAGGACAACCCTCAGACCAGCCAGCTCTGCTCGATCTGAAAGGAGAGGAGTGGGAGAGGGCAAGTGTGTGAGGGGCCTCGTCACTGCGTCCTCCTAAGACTCAGCCCGGGGTCCCCGGGTCCCTTCCCAACAGCTCCCCCTCCCCGCCCCCACCCATGGGGCATCACGTCGAGCCCTCAGGGTCAGTGAGTGACCAGAAACCAAGCAGAGGATGCCAGGGTTTGAATATGGAAAGTGCAGCCCCCGAACCCCAGGAAAATTAGGTGGTGCCTCAAAGAAAGCAGGCAGACTAGAACTTGGCACCACAGGGACGGTCCTCAAGGTCATTCACAGTCATGGCCGCTGTCCCAGAAGTCAGTGGGACAGCGGTGGAGGCCCTGCTGGAAAGGGGTCAGAGAAGACAGAGGTTTTGTGAGTCCCCCTAGAAAAGACGAGGTTGGAACCAGAACAACTGAAAGATCAGTTCATTGTCAGAAGGCTGCTCTCTGAGGGAAGGTGTGGATAGGCCCTCCGCCATCTGGTCCCTGTGTGACCCTAGGCCAGCCCTTGGCCTCTCTAAGCTTGTCTCCTCAAATGAGGGGGTGGGGGAACATGAGCCCTGAGGTCCCCCAACTCTGACACTCTGATCGCAAGTCATCTCTGACACCGTCCTGACTCCTAGCTTCCGTTTCCAGAATCATGGTTCCAAAGCAACAGGCTCCCCATCAGACTGTCCCAACAGGAGACACTCCCGCAGAGGGTTCTGACTCAGGACCTGAAGTCACGCTGTCAGGGCCCACCTGGGCTCCCTAGCTGCCGAGCCTGTGACCTCGGGCAGCTTGCCTTCCGTCGCCGGGCCTCAGTTTCCTCGACTGTAAAACAGGGACAGCACCATTGCTCTGGTCTCACGGGGTCAGGGCTCCGCGGAGCCCCGCACATAAACCTTGGCGAGGTGGACGGACACAGGAGCGCTTGTTATAATTTTCCCCAAGCCCACCAGCCTCTCAGGAAGCTGGCAGCGCTCCGTGGAGCATCAGGTCCCCCAGTGGTCCCCACAGAGCCTGCAGTGTGGCTCCGGCCGCTGGCACAGTGAAAGCCCAGGATGACTGGTGGCTTTGCCTTCGGTGACCCGACAAGAGCACAGGCTGGGGCCGCGTGCGCCAAGCACGGGAGCCCGAGATCGGGCCACTGCTTCCGGCTTGGCTGGGGCAGGGGCACCCCCAGGGAGGGCAGTGATGTGCATGGGAAGTTCAGCAAGCCCCCGGCGGATGTCGCCCTGATCTTCGCCTCTACCTCCAGACTCTCAGTGTAGGAATCAAGTATCTAAGTCAACACCAGCCTTCTCCTTGTAATAGACAATAGCGATTGTTATTAAATCCTAAACGAACGCGACAACAACAATGGTGAGGAACCAGAAGCCAAGAACATCTGGGACTGCACAGATTCTGAGTATTATTATTCAAAATGGTTGTTTGGAGGGGCACCTGGGCGACTCAGTCGGTTGAGCATCGGGCTTTGGCTCAGGTCATGATCTCACAGTCTGTGGGTTCGAGCCCCGTGTCGGGTTCTGTGCTGACAGCTCGGAGCCTGGAGCCTGCTTCGGATTCTGTGTCTGCCTCTCTCTCTGCCCCTCCCTGGCCTGTATTCTGTCTCTCAAAAATAAATAAACATTTAAAACTTATTTTAAAAATGGTTGTTTGGAATATTATTTTAAAAAATTTTTTTGAAATTTATTTATTTACTTTGAGAGTGAGCACAAGGAGGGGAGGGGCAGGGAGAAGGAGAGACAGAAGCCCAAGCAGGCTCCACGCCATCAGCGCACAGCCCCACGCGGGGCTTGAACTCACGAACCGTGAGCTCACCACCTGAGCCGAGATCAGGAGTCAGACACTTAACCGATGGAGCCACCCAGGTGCCCCAGGAATATTATTTTTTAAATAAGAGCTTCAATATCGACTTTTGATATAGAGTGACGCGTGTATTTACCAACGCATTTTTTAAACGTCTGAAAATTAATTTTACTAGTTAATTTCAGAAATTGAAACCACGATGCAGACACGTTGACCAAAACGTGTCAACACGTAAGGGGGGGTATATAACGACAAGTAACTCTCCCTCCCATCCTGGATGCCCGGCCACCGTCACCAGTTTTCTACGCTTCTTTCCACAGAAGGGTTTGTCATTTTGAGACGATTAAAACGTGCTGACTTAAGGTTCGTGAGGAGCAGAGTGAATTCTGCTTTCTAGATGAGATAGCAGATTTTTAGAAAAGCAATGAACAAATATTACTTTCAAGCTATACACACACACACACACACACACATATATATATACATATACATACATACACAAAAGAAAGAAAATCTCTGAAGAAGAATCTACTGGAATTGGGAACGACACAGCTCGCCAGATCTGGAGAAGCCACCAGCACTGGGGAAGGTCAGAAGTGGAGCCTCTAGGATCTTTCCCGAGCTCTGGGAAGCCAGCGGCAGCCCCTGACCTGGACATCTGGTCCCCGCTTGCTCACTGGTACCCCTCATGCAATAACCCCAGAGACGGAGATAAGGAGACCCTCAGACCAGACCCGTAGCCTCCTCCCTGAGATCCTGGCACCATTGTCCACAGACTCCCAGGGTCCCGGCAGCTGACCGCCTGAGAGCAAAGAACAGCCACGGTGCCCGTCAGGCCTTCCAGATCCTTCCGTGGTGTCTTATGGCCAACACTCTGGCGTGGCCCTGGCAGGACTCTCCACTGGAGCCCGGAGAACCAGAATCAGCTATTTATTCACTTTTCTGGACATTAGGCTCTGGCTCAGGACACACAATAAAGCAAATAATTCCCAAAGAAACCGAGTCGCGTACCATAAAATCTACGTTGCCAAGACTTGGGGGGAATATCGGGGCCTGAGTCTTTCCTTGACAAATTACATAATCGCTCCACTCATGCTCTTAATTTTTATTTTATTTTATTTTATTTTAGAGAGAGAGTGCGCAAGTAGAGGAGAGGGGCAGAGAGAAAAAGAATCTTAAGCAGGCTCCGCGCTTAGTGCAGAGCCTGACACGGGGCTCAATTCCATGACCCTGGGACCGTGACCTGAGCCCAAATCAAGAGCGGGACGCTCAACCGACTGAGCCACCCAGGCGCCCCTCTCAACTTGTGCTTCTTAACCTTCCCTGTCAGCCCAGAAGTTTTGTTCTGCCCCATTTCTGAATTTTTATTATAAGTGGAAACCGACCGGTTTGGGGTTGTTTTCCTAATAAAAATTTATGTCGCACTATTGAACATGCTCCCAGGAGGCTCTGAGGCCCTCCCTCCCTTTCCCCGGGCGGCGCAAAAGCCCTCGTCTAGAAGGATCTCTGTGTCATCTGGACGAATATCAATTTCCATCGTGCCACAGATGTCCTGACACACCAATTAATAGAGTTCCAGCAAATACATATTGGCCAGGGAGGCCCCATGACATGGTGACCAACAGCTTTGCCCTGGGCGGGGGGGGGGGGGGGGGGGGGGTCAGACAGGCCTAGATTCGAATCACAGCTCGCCAACCTCCTGCGATCTCCTTGAACTTTAGTTTTATCATCATTAAAACGGGGACAGTGAGCGGCGCCTGGGTGGCTCAGTCAGTGGATCATCCATCCGACTCTTGGTTTCGGTTCAGGTCACGATCTTACAATTTCGTGGGTTCCAGCCCCGCGTCAGACTCTGCGCTGGCAGTCCGGAGCCTGCTTGGGATTCTCTGTCTCCCTCTCTGTCTGCCCCGCCCCTGCTCGTACTGTCACTGTCTCTCTCGGAATACATAAATAAACCTTAAAAAAAAAAAAAAAAGAAAAAAAAAGACGGGGACAGGGGATAGTGATAGTATCTCACCGAGCTGAAAGGTCTCGATTCGTAAAAAGTTGCTCAGACCTTAGATCCAGGCCCCCATCACCTGCAGCAAGACTTACTTGTTCAACACTGAGTGGTCACTTGCTATGTGCTCGGCGCTTTCTAGAAATGTCATTTTAGGCACCTGACGTTCCAGTAAATGCTTCTGTGGCCAAATCGACGAGGAGAATGGCCCAGGAAGAGCAGCCCGATGCCAAACCCGCCTGGGGGTTCTCCACCGACTGGCTGGCCTTGAAACCCCAGCTCCATTTGGAGGGCTATTATTTTGCATTTGTGGGGATTTCGAGGGCAGCTGCCGCGTATGCTGTTTATTGCAGAAAGATGTTCCTTCCTGTTTTGGGGGGCAAGTAATGGGTTCCCGTTACGGAAAATAAACAGCAGCTCTGAGTTGACAGAAAGATTAAGACAATGGATCATGGCCAAGGCCCAGCTCCTCGGCCGACTCACACACACGCACAGAACAAATGGCCCACGTATTCCAGAGGCTTCGGGGAGTGGCCCGGGGGAGCAGCAATTTCTTCTGGTGCAGCCTAGAAGGGCCAGGGAGCGCTGGCCTCTGCCCTGAAGCACGGTGGGTGGTCACCCCCGTCCAGACCTGCGGTGTGCAGGTCCCATAAGTGGAATCTCACGTTGCCACACAATGGTTTGAGAAGACTGCCATCACGAGGAAGGTGTCCAGCTTCATTTATTAAAAGTAAAATGAGGGTCGTCTGGGTGGCTCAGTGGGTCGAGCGTCCGACTTCGGCTCAGGTCATGATCTCCCGGTTCGTGAGTTCGAGCCCCGCGTCGGGCTCTGTGCTGACGGCTCGGAGCCTGGCGCCTGCTTCAGATTCTGTGTCTCCCTCTTTTTCTTTGCCCCTCCCCTGCTTCTGCGCTCATGTGCTCTCTCGCTCTCAAAAATAAACATTTTTTTTTTTTTGAAGTTTAAATGAAAGTAAAGTGACATTTTGTGTTTCCTTGTCCCTCACCCAAACAGTCCCCTCTGTAGGCTTGCCAACCCTGGGCAAGCATTAACGGCAAATCAGCTGGTGTTTAGCTCACGGTATCATATGTGATACGATTTCCTTCCCCTTATCCTTTTCTCTCACCTTAAATCCTGATGAAATGCAGGGTTTTGTGGGGTTTTTTTTTTGATCTTATAAATTCAGATTCCTCCCTGGAGATACCCTTCAGCCACTGTGCCCTCTGACTCGGAATTTCTGTAGAAATTTCTATTGATGTTTCCTGACTCTGGTGAGCCTTGGGCAGGGACACCCACACAGGGAGATGAGACTGAGAGGCCCCCGAGTCTGTCCCAGCCGGGAGTCCTTTGGCCCGAATCGTGTGAACGTTCCTATTTTCTCTCATGCGCATGCGCGTGTGCACCTGTGCTCGTGTTATGTGTGTGCACGCGAGGAACACGAAGGGTGTGCGTCCCCGGGTCTCTTCTGTAGCGGGATGGCCGGGACTCGGTGCGCAAGTAGGAGGATGTGCGAGTGAGGCTGGGAGGGTGGGAGGGGTGAAGGTGCAGGGGTGCTCTCTGCTGGCAGTGAGGCTCAGCCACACCCGAGGCCAATTTGAGGCCAGCCGGTGGGGGGGGAGGGGGTCCTTGTTCCCACAGAGTGGTGGCCCAGCCACATGGTCACAGCGGCCACCTCTGTCCTGGGCCTAGGCCACCTTCAGCCCTACCTTCACGCAGCCCCATGCTGCTCCCCCTCACTTGAACCCCAGTCCAGAAACTGCACCTCGCTTCACCCTCCTGGTCCCCCTCCACTTCCTGGCCCCCCCCCCACCACCAGGGCCCACCCTTCAGCTGGGACCCACTCCCCGGCCACACCAGTACCCAGGCAAAGACCATCCTGCTGTCATCTCTGGGAGATTTCCTGGAGCCTGGTGACGGAGGGACAACTGGACCCCGGTTCCAGAAGCTGCTAGGCCCCAGTGCCCCTCAGGCCTTAGAAACACTTGGGGCTCCGAATCCCGGGGAGAAAATGGACTACAGGGAAATCATTCTCCTTCAGACTCCTCCAAAACTCAACCAAGCCCAGCCCCACCCTAAGGGACACTGCCCCCTTCCACCAGCGGAGTGGAAGAATGAGGTCCAAACAAGTGTGGGGGGAACATCCCCCCCCCCCCCACACACACACACACAGCCCTTACCACCAATCTGCCATGGGGAAGGAAGACAGCTTGTTCCACTCCGGGGCCAGATGGTAAGCAAATTTCCTACCAAGGGACACTGTCCAGGGAGGGTCCCAACAGCATGGCCATCATGGCGGCCACCAGTTGGCTTGCTTTGTGCCATCAGCCCCTCCCCATACACCGTCAGCTTTTCTGCCTCTGCCCAAGCGTTTCCCTATTGGGAACACCTCCTTTTCCCATCCTCCCGAACCTTCTCGTGACCTGGGCCCGGGCTTAGCTACCCCCAACCATGGGATGTGATATTTATGTGTCTGCACTCTCTCCCTTTCTCTCGCCTCCAAGAAGTTCCACTCCACACGGGCATTCGCACTAACATTGCCCCCGCAAGGCTCGGTAAGAGCTCCTGAGTCCGTCTGCCACCAAGTGAGACCCAGCTTCCTCCTCGTGGAATCCTCCCTCGTGGATTAAATGCACAAGGATTATAAACGAGGATGCAGACACAGAGCCTAGGAGAAGCCTTACACAGCAAGGGATCAATACGTGATAGCTGAGACCAGAGTCGTGATCCACATGTCATGAGCATCCCACGCGAGCAGGACAAGGAGCTAAAATGCCGCAGACACAGTGCCCTCCCTCCCATCCAGATGTTTTCCCCAGGCTGCCTTCCCGTGTCTTGCTCTCTGTATCTCTTGGCTTCTGGACCCCAGGACACCCTAAGCAGCTATCCAAGGACCTCACTGCTGAGGTGCCCGTGACATCCACAAGGGCATCAAGTCACAAGTTCTGTCCTTTCTGATCCACAGCAGAAAACCTGCCACGAAGTTCGTGCTCCCAGGGACCGCGATGCGTGGGCCCCGGTCGTACAGCCTGAGCAGGGCCAGCGGGGCCCGAAGGCAACACCCTTCCATCCCCTGCGGTTCCCGGGACGGACGCGGCTGCCTGCACACCTTCTCCCGGCCGCCCCACGCTTCCTTACACAACAGGACACACGCTCACCTCAATGGCCTTGTAGAAGATGTTGGTGCCAATCTGGACGACCTCCAGGTTCTGCTCCTGCTCATTACGCGCACACTTGATATAGGTCATCCAGCTCCGGTGGTCCTCCTGGCTGGCATCGATGAAATAGCGCACTGTGCCGTCCTCGTTGAACACCTGCCCGCAGGGAAACGAGGGACGGAGTGAGGCAGGCTGTGTCGCAGGCGCCACTGTGGCCGGGCCCAGGCCCGGCAGATCCACACACACACACTCTCTCCCCGTGCTCGCAACAGCCCCAGGAAGGGGAAGCAGCTCTCATCTCAGTCTCCCAGCTGAGAAAAGGGAGGCTCGGAGCAGCGCAGTGACTTTCCGGAGGCCAGGCAGCTAGAAGTGACCAACAGGGAGTCGGTCTCCCGGGCCCCACGGCCCCTGCTGTCATGGGCTCCCCATCTCCAGAAGAGAAGGGTCTCCAGGGATCACTGACTGGACAAAGTGGTATCCAGCTAACCCCCTGGGGATGCAGAGGTGCTCCTCAAAGCAGCGCAGAGCACTGGCCAGGACCTCAGAGGGGGGGACACGGGAGCCTGGAGAGGGAAGACTGGCTCACGGTGACACCCTGGCCTGGCCTAACCCCCCTTGTGGGACCTACCAAGAATAGTCAGAGACCAAGCTGGACCCCAGCTTGCTAACTTAGCAACAAATGGGACCGGTAACTACTGGCCCAGGCCTCCAGGGAGGGAGGAGGTGAGGTCAGGAGAGGCGTCTGGACCATCGCCCTGTTCCCTTCCTCCTGCTCCTGTGACCAGAAGCAAGATGTGTCATATTGGGCTCCTCCAGGGACGGTGAGGTGGGGGCTGGGGGGTGGATCCATGGAGGGAGGGGGAATGAGATCAGGGAGAGGGTGCTCGGAACCCCGGCAGCTGCTGCGGGCCGGAGCCCCAGGAAGCAGAATTGTTTGGGGCAGTGGCTTTGTCCTCCCTGGCGGAGGAGAGAAGGGTCAGAGGGCCTGGGATGAATGGAAGCTTCTCTGGGCTTCAGTTTCCTTCTGTAAAATGGGAATAATAATTCATTGGGCTGCTGAGATAGTCTGGTGGAATGTGGGCCCCTGACCTGGAAAGCTGACTCAACACCAGTTTGTCCCTGATCATTTCCAGTTGTCATCATTCTGCCCGGGCTGAGAAGCCCATTCCTAGGAAGAACCCACAGCTCCTGTGGTTCTCCATGCTGGCCACCCTCACACCCAGGCCGGGTGGCTCTGAGGGGTTTTCCTTGCAGCTTCCTCCGGGTTCCCTTCCCAGCAGTCGGCAAAACCCTGGGCAAGCATCGGCCTCTCCTGCTCTCTCTCAGTGCCCTCCTCTGCGAGTTGGGGCCAACAACAGTCCCAAGGGTGGGCCAGGGGGGAGGAGGGTCAGATTTTCCAAACAATGGCCTTCCCCGCGAGCGGTTTGGGGAGGCTCCTTCAGGCATCCAGGTGCAGGATCGGGCTTCAGGGAGCGCTGGGGCGCCAGGGACCAAGCAGCGTCTGCCTGACTCCAGGATCCCGCCCGAGCCCCTCTCCCCCGGCCGGAACCCACCTCCCACATGAGGTTGTTGTTCTTGCAGATGTCCACATGCTCCGGGGCGATGACGCGGCCGGTGAAGGGGCCCATCTCGGTGCCGGCCTTGATCCACGTCTTGGAGAAGATGCCGAGGCCCTCGCCGGGGATGGAACTCTGCGCGATGATCACCTCCGCCGGCAGCACCAGGCTGGACAGCTTCTGCACCTCTGTGACCGCCACCGGGGCAGGGGGACCCGGTCAGAGCCTGAGGCAGGGGATGGCCCGCTCTTCCCCACCAGGGACCCAGGCCCGTCCTGCCTGGCCCGACCAACCCCAGGCCCGCCCTGGAATGACTCTGCAGAAGTCACTGGGGTGTGTGTGCGCGCGCGGAGGAGTGGAGGGCGCAGGGTGGAGTCTCCTCCCTTTGCAACCGGGGGGACCCTCCGTACCTTCCAAAGCAAGAGATGCTTTGGGGCTCATTTCTAGGGACGCTTTTCTTTCCTTCTTTCTTTTTCTTTCTTTCCTTCTTTTCTTTTTTCTTTTCTTTCTTTCTTTCTTTTTTTTTTTTTGTCTCTCCACTAATTCTCAAAGCATCCACAACCTTCCTGCTCTCCACCCTGGAAGAGTTCAAGAACTACCGTGCCCGTCGCAGCGCGCGGGTTTACAAATGGGTAAACTGAGGCCAGCTCCCAGCAGGAGGCGGTAGCCAAGACGAGACCGCCCTTCGGCCCCGGCACACAGCGCTCACTGCGCCTCCCCGCACGCAAGCTAGGGCGGCGTGGAAGGACCCCGGAGGCGGCCAGGGGCTCTCACGCTTTTCGGGGTGCGGAAGGCCCCGCACCTCGGGGCGGACTGGCGACAGCGCTGGAAAGAGACCGCAGGCTGCGGGAGGCGGCGGAAGGTCCAAAGAAACTCGGGCTGCGGCGGGCCGCCTTCGGCGCGCTGCGTGTGACCCGGGCTCCGCCTGGGTCCCCCTCCGCGCCGGGGATCAGGGGCGCCAGAAAGGGCGGCGCCCGGATCCAGGCGAGCCCTGAAGTCGCCCCTCTGGGCGGGAAAGAGCCGGGAGGCCCCCAGCCCCCCGGGGAGGGGTCCCCCGGCCGGGCCCGGCAGCCGGAGTGGGGGCGGCCAGGCGCACAGGGGCGTTTTCCATGTCTTACAAGGTTCCCCTCTAAGCTACCTGGGAAAATAGCCGGCGAGCGGGCCGGCTGAAAGGGGGGGTTAAACGGTGTCCATTGCGGCGCGGCCGGCAATTTGTCACGCTGTTAAAGTGATAGCATTCATTCGGCTCCATTCGAAAGAAATTGCTAATTCTAAATTCATTAGCCCGGGAAGAATGCTGTAGCAGTAAATTGTAGCTCAATGCGGAGGGGACTTGTTTAAAAGGGGCCGAGGAATTCCCCTTACAAAGAGGGGGGATTAGGTGGTTGACATAGCGTGAATGGAAGTGGAATTAGCCTGCACGGTAAATTAAGAGAGGAACAGAAATCGTCACGGGGGAAGAGAGGGCGACGCGCAGAGATGCCAGCGTCGGGGAAAGATATTGTTTGCAGGTTGATGAATGAGGAGTAAGACCTTGAGACATCTTAAAGAAAAGAAACTTTTCTCGCTCGCTCTCTCTCTCCCTCGCTCCCTCCGCGGCTTTCTCTCCCGGCCCGCCCGCCCCCCACGCCCCCTCCCCAGCCCCCCCCCCTCCCCTTTTAAAGTTCTCGGTTTAAGTGGGAACTTTCGCGGGTCAAGCCCAAGTTAACTAAATGAATTTTAAACCCCTTCTTTTTGAGTCAACTGCTATTACACGCCTAGTAAGGCTTTAAATGCCGGGAACCCGCCGGCTCAAAGGGGCGAGGGGCGGGCAGGGGTGGGGGGGGGAGAGCCTGGGGGCGCCGGGCCCCGCAGCCTCGACGCGGCTGCTTCCCGCCCCGCCCCGCCCGGGCCTCGCCGCTCGCGCCCCGGTTCGGCGGCTTCCGGGAAACTGAGGCCCACGGAGCACCTGCAGCGCCCAGGCTGGCGCGAGCGGCCGCGACGCCCCTGGTCCCGGCCGCGCCCCGGGGCGTCGCCAGGCAGGGGAACCCGGGGCCGCCGGGAGGCGGGGACGCGACCGGCCTCGACGGCGCGACTCACCGCCGGAGAAAGACTGCGCCAGGACCTCGGCGGTGAAGGCCGTCTTGGGGCTGGCGTGGTGGCTCTTGTCCTCGAAGAGCTGCTCGCCCAGCACGTTGCGCCAGCGGCCGTACAGGAAGCTGTGCAGGATGTCGGAGGTGATGACCTCGGCCAGCGCCAGCCCCGGCGCCTTCAGCCCGGTCTTGAGCACCAGGGCCTCCGCCGGGAGCACGGAGCCCATCATGGGCGGCCCGGGGCTCGCCGGCGCCGGGGACGGACGGCCGGGCCGACGCGGGGATGCGGCGGGTGAGAGGGGAGCGGAGGAGCGAGAGAGGAGGGCTGTGCTGGAGGAGGAGAAGGAAGAGGAGCAGGGGGAGGACGAGGAGGAGGAGGGGGAGGACGCAGGAGGGAGCGGGAGGCGAGGCGGGCTGCGAGGAAAGTGAACGAGGGGGAGCGAGGCGGAGAGGGAGAGGGATCAGCAGAGGTGGCAGAGGCTGCGCGGAGGGCCGGAGAGACGGGGGTGGAGGCGGAGGTGGGTGCGGGGGGTGCGGGGTGGGTGGGAGGCGGGTGGCTGCCGAGAAACGGCGGCGAGGGGCTCTCGGACGCGCGCTCGCCTCTCGCACACCCGGCCCGGACGGTCTTCCCCTTGGCAAAATCTCAGCGCCTTTATAGGAGCCGCAGTGACCCTCCTAATTGGTTATTAATGACCCCCTGACGTCGGACAGACTTGTTGTACCCGGCCGGGCGCGAGGAGCCCTCGCCGCGAGAGCTCAAGGGGCGGGGGCGCGCAGGCCGCTCCGAATTGTCCCTCTTCGCTCCTCCCGCCCCTCCCCGGCCCTTCCTCTCTCGCCCCCCCTCCCCTCCTCTTCCTCCTCCTCTCCCCGTGGGAAGCGCAGGGCTGGGAGGGAGGCTCAGCCCGCGGCGAGGAGAGGAGGGGACGGAGCAGGGGAGGGGGCGCGGAGAGGCTCGCCCGGATTCCGGGGACCGGACTGGGCCGGAGGGGACGCCTGGCCTCGGGCCCCGCCGGCCCCGCGCTCACCCACTTGTCCCAGGCCGGCCCGGCGCTCCCCTCCCCTCCCCTCCCCTCCCCTCCCCTCCGCTCCCAGGCCCTCCCGGCCCGGCCCGGCCCGGCCCGGGCTCTCCGGAGCTCCAGGCCCCAGGCCGCAGGCCGCGCTGATCCCCCGCTGCAGACGGCGCTGCTGGAGCCCGGCGCTTCGCTTCAAACGGGCCGCGCTCCTCCCGCCCCGCTCGCCGCTCGCCGCTCGCGGCCGAGTGTGAAACTCTTCCCCGCGCGGAACGGGCTGCGCGGCGGGGCTGCGGCCAACGCTGGGGCCGCCCTGCCCGAAAGGGCGTCGTGGGCGACCGGTTCCCGCCTCTCGGGGGGCTAGGGACGGAAATCCCCGCTAGCGGCGCGTGGTCCAGAATAGGCTTTTCTGATGAACACCGGGGGAGGGGGTGCTGAGAGGGGTCCCCGGACAGTGAGTGGGAGCAGCCGGGCTCCAAAGCGAACGTTCTCCGAAACCGCTGGCAGCCCCAGGCGAGACTGCGGTGCGCGCGGGGCTTGAGGCTCCGGCCTCCCAGCTTCTCCGCTCGGCTGCCACCGAGGGAGGCTCGCAGCCTTCCGCACTCCTTCCTTCCGGCCTCCTAGTTCTCGTTCTTTCCCTTCTGGCCTCCCTCTTCTCTCCCTTCCTCCCGCCCCCATTCCACCAGGGTGCTTTCGGCGCTGAGGTCCCCAGGCACCCGCAGCGCCAGCACGGTGTCTCTCGGCCTCTTTCCGGAGACGAGGAGCTGCTGAGCCTCGGACGAGGCCACGGCTTCCTGCAGGCTCTGCCGACCTCTGGGGTTAGCCTCAAGCCCCGACCCCAGCCCTAGACGCGGGAGGGGCATCATAGGGACACCTCCTTCCCTCACTGCAATTTCAGATTCCGTTAAGGGAGCCGAGTTTTCTGGGGGCATGGTTTGGGCTCACGGATTAGCTGGAGGAATGGAACTCTCCAGGCTTCCTCCGCAACACGGGGGACTTGCACGGAAGGTCGGAGGCCTGGCCTTCCCGTTCGGAGGTCACTGCCCTCCCCACCCCTTGGCAAAGAACTCCTTCCACCGTGGGGTCGTGGCCTTTGCTAGGCCATCCTCGCACCTGACAGCCGTGGACCCCCGGCCTCCGCCTGCCCAGTGCGGGCCAGTGGTCCCCGTCATCCCGGTGTCCGCATCCGCGCTTGGGGTAAAGAAGGCGGCAACCGCAGGCCTTCAGACCCAGGGCCCGGGTGCGCCTGGGGGCTGATGCCCAGAGGAGGCTGCTCCGGGCAGAAGGCGCGACCGTCGGGCCTGGCGCCAGCAGAGGGCAGCGCTGCAGAGGAGCAAGCGCAGCTCGCGGGTGAGGTCCCGGAACCTCGAGTCCCGTGCAGATGCCGCCGGAGGGCCACGCCGGCTGAGGCTTGAACCGGGGGTTCCGTGGGAGGGGGCCGACGGCGTCCGAGCCTGGGTGCCCTCACTCACGCCTGGACCTTAGCTTCTGCGAGGACGTGGTAGAGGGGGAAACGCGCCCGGGCGTAGGAGACCACGTCGGAGAGCGCCGCCGGGAGATGAAAGGAGGCTGAGGGCTTCTGTACGTCCTTGGGACGGCCTTTCTGTCTGGGCCTCAGTGTCCCTGTCTGCACAACGGGTTAAGCTGGGCTTTGCGAACCGAGGTTCCTTCCCACCTGGCCCCATTCTGGGTCAGATCACTTTCCTCTGAAAGCCCGGAGGATTTTTGCCAATTTCCGGGCCACACCCCCCCGGGAGAAAACCCCTCGCTCGGGTCTGTGCGTACCTCCAACCACGGGCGCAGCATTTGGGACCTGGACCCCAGCTCCGGGTCAGAAGGTGAAAGGACTGAGGGTTCAGACCGCGCCTAGGGAGCCCGATTCCTTTCCCCTGGACCCGAAAACCCGGGGAGCGGTGCTGGGGGCGGGGATGGGGCGGAAGCAGCGCCCGGGGCTGCCTTCCAGCTCGTGCGCCCGCCGGCCCCGCGCGCGCCTCCGCCGTGCGCTCTCAAATTTTGTGCTTCTGGTCCAGCCCCGGACCCGCCTGAACCGCGCGCCCCAGGGAAAGGGCAGGGCCCATTGGAGTCGGGGCGCAAGGCCGCGCCCCGAAATGCGAGGGAAGAAAGACATTGCACGTTCCGGAGTTTCTCCGCGGATGAGCCGCGTGGTTTTTCGCGGGGCCCAGGCGAGGAGTGTGTCGGCGCCGCAGCCCCCTACCCTACCCTGGCCCGGCCCGAGCTCGCAGGCGCCGCCCTCCTCCCGCCTGCGGGCCGCTGTTCCGAGATCTCTTTAATATTCATGGGCGTTAATAGAGAGGCCCCCAGTATATCGGTCCATTGTGGGCGGCTCGTAGGGCTTGAATAGGCCCCGGCCCTCTTTCTTCGGCGCAGCTTCCCGAGGGGCCGGGCCAGGAGTGAATGGCCCCGCTTCCCGCCCCGCGCCTCCTCCCCCTCGCGGGGAGAACATCTTTATCCCCGCCGCCGCCGCCGCCGCCGCCGCCGCCGTCGTCGCCCCGGCCCCCATTCACGCTCCCGGGCTCCGGGCGGAACGAATCAATCGGCCGCGGCTCTTCGGAGGTCATCCGCGTGGCCTGGGCTCCCCCTTCTCCCGGAGCCCACGGGAGTGGACAGAGGGATCGGCGGCAGGCCGACGGACCCACGGACTGAGGGACACTTGGGTGGGGGGGGTGTGTGGAGGGAGCAAGGGCAGGGGAGCCCCGCGAGGGGTGGCCGGCCCGGCGCCGGTGAAGAGGGACCCAGGGTCCCGCGGCCGCCCGAGACCGGCTCGTATCTACCTGTTGCCCCGCACAGAGCGGAGCGTGGAGAGAACGGGGCCCACGGCCCAAGCCCCTCTCGAGGCACCGGCGCGCGCCCCTCGGGGCCCGGCGGCAGCACCCCCCGAGACCCGGGACTCGGGGCGGGGGGCGGCCCAGGGCTTCCCCCCCCCCCCCCCCCCCGGGCCCCGCGGCCCGGCCCGCAGGGCGCTTTCGTTCTCGCCTCTGCGCCCCTGCTCAGCCCGGGGGCGCCCCGGTCCAGACTGCGCGCTTCGGCGGGGCGTTCCGAGGGGAAGCCGGGTGCCCGGCTCCCGCGCCCTCACTCAGCCGCCCCGACTCGGGTGCAGGGGGGGCGCGAGTCGGCCAGGCGGGGCCGAGCGCCCGGGTCCCCGCCCCTCCCGCCCTGCGGGCCCTCCGAGGCGCAGAAAGGAGCCCATTGTCCGCCGGGAAATACATTTTTGGGGGCCGAGTGAAAGCCCGTCTTTCTTTTGAACTTTAGAAGAAAGTCTTCTGCCCTCGCCCCTCGGAGGGAGAGATTTGTCTCCCCTCCCGGGGGCCCCCGCGCGCCTCCTCCTCCCGAAACATCTGCCGGGGGAAAATCCACCCTGGAGGGCAGATCGCGCTCGCTCTAAGCCCCGCGAACTCATTAAAAAGATATTAGCGGCGGGGGCAGGTCCCGCGCAGGTATCGATCGGCCGGAATGAGCCCGAGGAAGAAAAGGCGAAGAATGCGGTCGCGCCGCGTCCCGACCCCCTACCCGGGTCCCCCGGCCCCCTGCGCCCCAGCCCCGCGGCGGCGGCGGCGGGGCCCCCCCGAGCGGCCCGCGCGGCCGGCTGCCTCGCGACGCGGCTCGCCCCCCTCCCCCCCTCCCGGGCTCCCCTGCCTCCCCGTGCCGGGCGCCCCCACCCCTCCGCGCCCGCACGCGGGGTCCCGGCTCCTCCCGCCGCTCCCCTCCACCGCGCTCCCCCCGCCCGCGCCGCCCTCCTTCTCCGGCGCGCTCTCCTCTTTCGCCAGCTCCGGCCCCCTCGCCGGCTTCTCACACCCTCCCGGCCTCCTCCTCCCATTTCTCGCCCGTGCCGAGTCCCAGTCCCGCCGTGGCCCAGGGAAATTCCTTCCTCTCGTGGGGCCCGCGGGTCCCCCGGCCCCCGTTCCCGCGGGACGGTCCAGGGCTCCAGCGCCCCCGCCGACGCCTCCAAAGGCCCGACGGGCTGCGAGGTGGGGTGGCGGCGCGGGCCCGTAGAAACGGTTTTGATGGACGTGACTCGGGCCTGGCCTGCCCGGGGCTGCCGGGCGGAGCGGCGGCCGCAGCGCCTTGAATAGGGACGGCGCCCCCGCCCCCCTCAATCTAATTAGCCTCCCGGGCCGGGGAGAGACAAAGGCGCGCCCCGGGGCGCCCACGTCGAGCACGTCTGAGCGGAGCCGGCGTCCCGGACGCCAGGTGACCGGCACACGAGTCTCGCTGGGCGCCGAGGGCAGGGACCGCCCCCCCCACCCTTCCCTGCGCCTTCCAGAACCCTCCGCCCCCAACGCCCGCGCCCGGGCTCCCAGCCCCGAGGATGCCTGCGCCCAAGTCCGAGTGACAATCGGCGCAGCGGGACCCAGGGGAGCTACAACTCCAGGAGAGGCACGGCGGGCGGGTGTTGGACACAGGCTTATGGAGGGAGGCGGCGGGCGGGTGTTGGACACAGGCTTATGGAGGGAGGCGGCGAGGGACGGAGACGGAGGGAGACTGAGGCCAAGAGAGGCCGAGATGGAAGGATCCAGATGAAAGTTAAAGTCTGCGACGTGGAGACACAGGGACAGGTAGAGATGAGAGGAGGTCGAGCAGGGATTCCCAAAGTGCCTGCGGCTTTTGAGAGCTAGAGAGATGGCCCAGAAGCAGGAAAAGGGAGGACTGGGGAGGCTAGGGACAGAGACATGGGGGGGGGGGTGCGTGTGGGAGGATGGGGGGGGGGGCGGTGGGAAGCAGGCTGGCAGGATGGAGAGAGAAGGAGGCTGGCTGGGGAAGGTGGGTGTCTCCAGGCCCTCTGGCATGGCCCTTCAACTCTGATGGCTTTCCCCCTCCTGTGGGTCCTGGGACAGCCCGAAAGAACTACCCGGACCCCACACCATCTTCCTTTCCAGAGACCCTGCCCCGTGGCACCCAGCCTGCCTGGCCTTCCTCCATTTCTCGGCTGCCTGCCTCCCAGCTCTTGCACACACCTGCTGCTGTCCGCCTGGGATGCCCCCGGAGCAGAGGGGGTTGGGGCAGAGAATTATCCCCTTGGCTGCCATCCACACTGTATCTGGCCTCACGGAGGCTCTGGTCATTCTTTAGCCCAAGAAACATTTATTGAGTGGCCACCGTGTGCCTGGCTCTATGCAAAGCCTTGGAGCACCTACGTGACCAGGGCAGCCGCAGTCCTTGCTTTCTCAGACCAGCTTCCAAGGCTGGGCGGGGTGGGGGGCCACCGTGGTGGGGCTGGACGCGGTGGCGGCCTCTTTTAGGCCAGTCTGGTGGCCCCGATGCCTCTGTCCGCGTGGCTTGGATCTCATCTGTAAAGTGGGAACAATAACCCCGCCCGTGTCGTAAGGCCTGATGGGCCCAGTGAGTGAGCTCACGCGGAAGAGATGCCTGCGGCCGTCATTCCTAACGACGGCTTCCAAAGACCACGCAACCTGTGGGTCCTCTGGGACCATCTGGATATGCCCCGAGGACCCGAGGATGTGAGTCCAATCCTGGCTCCAGCAGGTACTGGTCTGGAGCCCAGGCACCAATTCCCCCTCTCTGAACCTCAGTTTCTTCATCTGCGAAATGGGGATAATGATAGAACCTCCGGCGGGAGGGCTGTCCTGCCGAATAAAAGACATAATGCATGGAAAGGTCATAGGATCGAAAATGTGCTCCATATACAGAAAATATTAGCAACCTCATTACACTTAAAAGTAACACGTGGCCACGCTTGGAAATGTGGGAAATCTGAAAGTGCTGGGTGGGTACCAACTACGGCCAAAGCGACACTGAAAAGCAAAACCAAATGCATGTACTCGCACCGCTAAGACTCCCCCCCCCCCCCCCCCCCCCCACTCACCGGCTCCGGCCTCTCCCCTCCTGTCTGTCCAGAGTCTGACTTGGGGCAATTAGAGACGATAGGCTCGTCTGAAGACCAGTTAAATAAGTTGTAGCTACAACGAAGCGGAAATTTACTGCTTCAAATACCCAGTAGGTCCCAAATTGTATGTATTCTGGAGGCTCCTGGACACTCCAGACTCTCAGATCATCGTGTATTTATTTTAATTATGCGACTCTCTTTGACGCACCCCCACCGTGTGGCAGGCTGGTCCCTGGAGACTTGAGTTGAAGGTAAATTAGTTCACCCAGCAATCTCCCGAGCACTTGCCCTGAGCTAGCCCGGTCTGAGCACAGAGAGGCCGCGGAGGACCCACCCACCTGGATCGATGCTCGGGATGCTGAGGTTTTCCTGAGCAAGCTGGCGGGTCCACAGATCCCAGGCACACGGTGGTGAGATGTTAGCCAGGGAACCCGAGTCTCATATCCTCGTCCTCCAGCTGGTGGGAACGTCCTCCTGCTCCTCACGACTCTCGTGAAGGGGGTGCTTAGAGCCACCGGCCCACCGTGCCCCATGCCGGCTCCATACGTCCTACCAGGAAGCGCGAAACTGTACCCTCACGTACCCAGATCGGCGGCTTTAAATGTGTGTCGAGCAGGGAAATGCTGTCTCCAGATGAACTCTTAAGAAGAAATCTGATTTAGAGAACAGATATAGGACTTCGAGTTTCAGCCCAACACGTCGAGAACTCAGACGTCACCACTGTAGTCCTTACAAATAAGAAAAAGCTGGGGGCGCCTGGGTGGCTCAGTTGGTGAAGCGTCCGACTTCGGCTCAGGTCATGATCTCTCGGTTCGTGGGTTCGAGCCCCGCGTCGGGCTCTGTGCTGACGGCTCAGAACTCGGAGCCTGCTTTGGCTTCTGGGTCTCCCTCTCTCTCTGCCCCTCCCCCGTTCACACCCTGTCTCTCACTGTCTCTCAAAAATAAGTAAGTGTTTAAAAAAAAAAAAAAAAAGGAAAGGGAAATGCTGGACACACTGAAAACCAGCAATTTTCCCAGGACCCTTTGGAGAACTGAGGTTGAAAGGCAACTGTTACCCAGCGATCTGGGGAGATGGGGAACCTGGCGAGTCACGGGCAGGATGTGTTCACCCGCAGCAGAGTTGCTGGGGCCACAAAGGTGCAGGAACACATCGTGGTGATTTTGACAGATCGCTGGACGCTGAGTGTGGACGCGGGGGGAGCCATGGTTTTTTACCTCCAGGAACCCCACCAGGTTCTCCAGGAGGAGATCTGAGCAGAGACCAGCTAGTGCCCCTGGCACGGGGAGGGGAGAGGCGTCCTGGTGAAATTCACCCAGAGCCTTATCCCAAACTGGGGAGGGGAAGTCTCCTCTCCCTCCAGCTCCCTCCAGACTTCCTGTCTCACCTAAGGGAAAACAAATGGACAATCAGACATCATCGGCAGGAGACAGAGCTTCCAAGAATTTGCGGGGAGTAGAGTAGCCGGAGAAGGGAGTGGGAGGCAGGCAAGGAAAAGCTCTTGGACTGGAGAAGCGGCCCTGAGAGCCAGGCTCACTAAGAGACGGACCTACCACTGAGCAACTGTAGAGTGTCCCGGTCTCCTGGACCTCCCCCCCTCCACACCGGCAGGAGCTCCAGGATGTGGGTGGTGATCCCATCTGTGTGGGGGTGGTGATCCCAGCTAAACGAGTTGCAAGGTTCTATCTGAGGAGGAGTGTGCAGGGAAGCCCAAAGTCAAGACAGGAGGTGAGGAGAGACACTAAGAGAATTTGAAACCACAGACGCTGGCAACTCCAGCAAATATGACATAGCCTCACTCGTAGGCAGACTCACGTACTCCTTACTCTGCAAGCCTATTTACCTCGGTTCCTATTCTCTGCTACAGCGGGTTTGGCTCTCAACAGCAAAAAAATCACAAGGCATGCCAAAAGGCAAAAACAAAACGAGAAGACAAAAACAACAGACACAATCTGGAGAGACAAAACAATGATCAGAACCAGACTCAGGTATGACCCCAGTTCCAGAATGATCGGACAAGGAACTGAAAATAACTATGATTAATATGTTGAGCACTCTAGTAGAAAAAGTGGGCAAAGGGGAGAACAGATACGCATGTAAGGAGAGAGATGGGAACTCTAAGAAAGAATCGAAAGGAGGGGCGCCTGGGTGGCGCAGTCGGTTAAGCGTCTGACTTCAGCCAGGTCACGATCTCGCGGTCCGTGAGTTCGAGCCCCGCGTCAGGCTCTGGGCTGATGGCTCGGAGCCTGGAGCCTGTTTCCGATTCTGTGTCTCCCTCGCTCTCTGCCCCTCCCCCGTTCATGCTCTGTCTCTCTCTGTCCCAAAAATAAATAAAAAACGTTGAAAAAAAAAAAAAAGAAAGAAAGAAAGAATCGAAAGGAAATGCTAGAAATTAAAAACACCAGAAGGGCGCCTGGGTGGCTCAGTCGGTTAAGCGTCTGACTTCGGTTCAGGTCATGATCTCACAGTTTGTGAGTTCGAGCCCTGCATGGGGCTCTCTGCTGTCAGCACAGCGCCTGCTTGGGATCCTCTGTCTCCCTCTCTCTGTTCCTCCTCCCCCCGCTCTCTCTTGCACACGCATGCTCTCTCCCTCTCTCAAAAATACGTAAACATTAAAAAAAAAAAAAAGCCACTGTAACAGAAATGAAAAATGCCTTTGGCGGGCTCATCAGTAAACTGGCTGTGGCGGGGGAACGAATCAGGGAGCTTAAATATGTGTTGATAGAAACTTACCAAACGGAAGTGCAAAGAGCAAAGAAAAATGAAAGACACAACAAGATAGCCAAGAACCGTGGGACAATTAAAAGGTGTAACAGATGCGAAATTGCAGTCCCGGAAGGAGAAGAAAGAACGATGGGGCAGAAGGGAATATCTGATGTGATAATCCTGGCCACGGCGAGGTGGTCTGTCTGCTGGAGCCTTGCCTGGCATCTGAGTCTGGAACTCAGTAATGATCCTTGTGGTATGATTTTGCTGGAGGCCCGTATTCAAAGCGCAGTCCGGAGTTAGAACATCCCTCATCAGGAATGTGACCAGCGACGGTATAGCCAGATGGAAATGGGTCGTGAGCTAATAAGTAGCACAAGTCAACATGTTGTGGGCCTACAATGGGTTAAATTACGATTTATAGATCGGTTGTTCTCATGAATATACACGCAAAAATTCCAAAGAAAAATGTTAGCAATTCAATCCAATGATATACAAGAAACACTGATAACAGATTGTGACCAAGTGAGGTTTATTCTAGGAATGCAAGGCTGGTTTAATATTGAACAATCACTGTAATTTGCTATATTAATATTACAAAGGAGATGAATCATAGGATGATTTCTTTAGATGCAGAAAAAGCATTTGAAAAATCTGGCCCCCAGTCATGATAAAACAGAAACAGAAAGGAACTCCCTTATCTGATAAAAAGTGTGTATAACAAATGGACAGCAAACATAATTAATGGCGAATTATTAAAAGTGTTCCTGCCGAGATTACGGATGAGACCAGCCAGGATGCCCTGTCCCTACTGCTTTTGCTGAACTATGTACTGGAGGCTTTGGACAGGGCAGTGAAACAATCGATTTTTTTTTTTTTTAATTTTTTTTTAACATTTATTTATTTTTGAGACAGAGAGAGACACAGCATGAACGGGGGAGGGGCAGAGAGAGAGGGAGACACAGAATCGGAAGCAGGCTCCAGGCTCCAAGCTGTCAGCACAGAGCCCGACGCGGGGCTCGAACCCGCAGACCGCGAGATCGTGACCTGAGCTGAAGTCAGACGCTCAACCGACTGAGCCACCCAGGCGCCCCAATCGATTTTTTTAAAATGGCACAAAGATTGGAAAGGAAAAAATAACACCGTTATTCGTGAATGACATGATTTAGAACAAAGAAAATCCAAACGAATCTACAAGCTATTAGACTTAATAAGGAATTCAAATAAAGTCATTGGAATCCAGGTCAATACATTTAAAAACAACTTTTCTAAAACCAGCGACAAAGAAATGAAAAGTGACATTTAAAAAGTACCATTTTCTAGGACCCTGATCACTTAGGGAGGTGGTTTTGTGGTAGAGTTTTTTTTCTTATGGTCTAATTAATTACTAAGCAGTATCCTTTCAATTATGATAGTTGCCTGTCTACACGGATTAAAACACTGCAAAAAGAAAAAAAAAGTACCACTTATTTATTTGTTTATTTTTGAGAGAGAGTGTGAGCAGGGGAGGGACAGAGAGAGGGGGACAGAGGATCCCAAGCAGGCTCTGGTCTGACAGCAGAGAGCCCAATGTGGGGCTCAGAACTGTAAACCGTGAGATCACGACCTGAGCTGAAGTCACTCAACCGACCGAGCCGCCCAGGCGCCCCCCCACCCCTTGTCATCCTTCTCCCATCCGACTCCCCCGCAGTGAACTGAAGGTACACGGATTTCTGGAGTGTCGTGGGAACTCAACAGAGTGGCCACAGTGAGTACAGCTGGGACAGTTTGGGGCCCAGGTCCCTGCTTCCCAGGGGGTCCCGATTACAGAATCTGAGGCAAGAGGGCCAGACACAAAGGATCAAACTCCTTCTCGGTGTGCTTGAAATAGGATTGCCTTGAACATCAGCTTTCAGGCCAGAATGGAGCAGCCTTGATCCACACCCCCGCGCGCTGGCCAGCCCACACGTCTGTGACACACGGTGATGTGTGTGTGTGTGTGTGTGTGTGTGTGTGTGTGTGTGTTTGGGTGGGTGGGTGGGGTCCCGGCTTCTCCCAGAGTTGCCTCACCTGCCCACGAAGGCCGCTCTTTCTTTTTTTTTTTTTTTTAAATTTTTTTTTCAACGTTTTTTATTTCTTTTTGGGACAGAGAGAGACAGAGCATGAACGGGGGAGGGGCAGAGAGAGAGAGGGAGACACAGAATCGGAAACAGTCTCCAGGCTCCGAGCCATCGGCCCAGAGCCCGACGCGGGGCTCGAACTCACGGACCGCGAGATCGTGACCTGGCTGAAGTCGGACGCTTAACCGACTGCGCCACCCAGGCGCCCCAAGGCCGCTCTTTCTTAACGGCCTGGCCGCCATGGCTTTGGGGGACCAACAAACTTGATCTGGGGGTCCTAGAATCCTGGGGGAGAGCGGGAGAGCCCAGAAGAAGCCAGAGAGAGGGTCAGTAGCGAGGCTGATGCCTTTTTCGGATCGCACAGTCAGCCCCTGGCACTCGCCGCGGAATGGGAAAAGCCACCGGAGCAGAGGTCCAGGACTCAGTCATTACCACGAGCTGCCATGTTTTGAGTGCTCATCACGAAGCAGATGTCAAGTGCTGTACATACTTGTCATCGAATCCTAACTCAGCCCCTGACCAGGTGGATAGTTCTCAACCCCACGCTGCAGTTGAGGGAGCTGGGGGCACGGAGTGCTGAATAATTCTGGCCACAGCGTTTCACCCACCGGTACGTAACCGTGTCTAATGCGTGTTTCCGTTCAAAGACACCTTATCTGGGGGCCCCCGGCTGGCTCTGTCGGTTAAGCGTCCGACTCTGGATCTCGGCTCAGGTCACGATCTCATGGTCCGTGCGTCTGAGGCCCGCGTCGGGCTCTGTGCTGACCGTGCGGAACCTGCTTGGGATTCTCTCTCGTCTCCCTCTCTCTCTGTTCCTCCCCAGCTTGTGCGCTCTCTCAAAACGAAAATAAGCAAACTTCATAAAACAGTAAAGACCCTTATTTGGGGCGCCCGGGTGGCTCAGCCGGAGGAGCGCGTGACGCTTGAGCTTGGGGTCATGAGTTCAAGCCCCACGTTGGGGTGTAGAGATTAAATGAAATAAATAGGTATAAAAAAAATGAAGACCCCTTATTTCATATGTATTGTCGGTTCATTGACACCGACCGCCTGCTTGTACTTAGGGCTACTGGATGGCACCGTGCTCAGGACCATTTTCAGCACAGGAAGCACAAACGTTGCAAAACCGTGGCACTGAATAGACCGCCAGACGGACACTTGCCTACAGCCCCAGAGCCGTGACGGGCAGGCAGCGCGTTGCCTCTGTTTCCCTCGGCGAGAGACCCGTGCGTCGCGCAACTCCGATTGTATTTTTTTGGCCGAGAACATCCACGGAAGCGCGGTGGGTGTTCATCTGGAGATTATACACAACCGTTGGTGAGCAGGGGCATTCATAAATGCGGAACGGAAGACAACGGTCGGCTGTAAGGGCCTCACAGGGCCTGGCCCACGGTCGGCGCTCAACGCTAACTTTCACGGCCACTCCCCCACCGTCTTGGCTGCCTTGCTTGGCGGTCCTGACGCTCCTGGGGGCTCTCGAATGCAGCCCTGGATGAGCACAGCATAGAACTTGGCACAGAACCGGCCCCTCCACTTGTCTGAACGAGGGCAGGTCATCTGGATGACCGTTCAAGTCACGCGGAGCCCTCGGCTGTGAAACGGGAAGAACCCTCCTGTCTACCCTCCAAGACATGGAGACCTTCATCTGTCTCCTCTGGGAAGGGACCAGAACTCCCTTGCTAGATGCTGCTAGAAGTCCCTCGGGACAAAGGCCAGCAAGGAGCTTCGTTGTTACGGGGGTTCCTTGACTTCCCCTTCCGCCCCACGCCAGGCACGGACCCAGGGCCAGCACCCCCTGCGGAACTGAGTGTCAAGCCACTTTCTGGCCATTAATCTCTAAGAGTCTGTTAGGACCATTTGCATTAGCCTGTCTAAAAAAAAAAAAACAAACAAACCCGGCTGGGTCCCCAGGGACCAGAAGTGGGGCTCGGAAAACTGTGCCACCGCAGCCGGCTGGGAGCTGAGGCTCCGTGGCGTCCAAACGCCCTCGTGGGCCGGGTCCTGTCTCATGCCATCTGGGCCCCAGCCAACCCGACTGTGGGGGCCGCAGGGCACCACGGACAGTCACCCCTGAAAAGGGACACTGAAAAGACGGCACCCCCCCCCCCCCAACCCGCTGAGAGGGCAGGGACGTCGATGGAGCACGCTGCCGGGAGCACTCCCCACCCCCAGCCGAAACTCTTGGGTCGTTCGGTAACAGCCCGGCCCGGTCCTTGAACACTGCCCTCGGGAGGCGGGCCGAGGCCAAGTCCGGGGGCGTGTGGTGGTGGGTGGGAGACGGGGCGGGGGGGGGGGGCAGGGTTCTGGAGTCAGACTGGGCACCCGCCCCACCCCCGCCTCCCCAAACCCAGACTGTCCTTTCAGTGATGACCATGCAGCTTTCTTAATGGAACACAATCGCTGAACTTGGTACATTTCAAGCACTTTGGCCTTCCTTCCAGGACACCAGACAGCTGATGAAAACCATCTTCTGTGGGCGCCATGTTAATGAAGGGCCAAATTTCATATGCTTGCAAACTTTCCCCCCTGCCTCCTGCTGTACTATACCCCGCCTTCCCCCGCTTCAATAAAAGGTTGCATCAGAGACAGAGAGAGAGAGAGAGAGAGAGAGAGAGATTTCCATAATTTATAGTATGGGCATTTCACTGGGGACAAACGCTAATCTGTACTTACCGATACATTTAAGAAAATGCATCCTCCCGCAAGCCTGCACCATTTACGACTCTTGGCACGAACCGCAATGCTCAGTCTTCAATTAAGGGACACCTTAGGGTTCATTATCACACAATCGCTCCCTGTGAACCATGCCAAATGCTGTTTTGGCACAGAGCTTGGAAGATGAATTAGAAGGAAGTCTTCTCTGTAATGCCCTCTCCCCAATTCCCATTCCCATCATCAGCGTTTATGCCCTCCTCCTGCCCGCCCCTCCTTCTTTCCAAGTGGCTTTTACTATTCAATTTCTCAACGTCAAACTCGATTCTCTAGAGGTGTAGTTAAAGATGCCACATCTTTTTGTCTTCCGGCTCTCAACAGGCCTCCGCGCGGCTGCCGTCCACACCCCTTTTCGGCCTCGAGGAGCCACAGATGCTTTCCCCCCCCACCCCCTCCTCTTAGAGCTCGGGGTGGAGAAGAGAAAAGGGACCCACACTGGAAACGCACGCACCCCCCACCACACCGAGGGTTCTACACGGGGTGCTCGCAGCACCGGGCGTCTACACGAGGCAATGACTCACGTGTAAAGCTAGCGGCCGTGGGAGGGCGTTTTCAAATATTAAAAGTCGGGAGCTGTGTCCAGAGCCCGTCGCTTTAACCGACCGGAAAGGAAAGGAGGGAAGGAGAAAGCGGAGTACAAGGCTCCTCTGTCTTCCTCAGTCCCCTCTAGAGCAGGGCCCGCACGGTCACGCCCCGTCCTGAAACGGCAGGGCCCTCCGTGACTCGAACCTGTGGGTAAGGACCCTTCCCCGCCCCCGCTTTTGTTTCCTTAACGGGAACACGGAAAGAAGGCACGTTCGCTGGGGCTTTCCGGGTCTCCCAGCCCCCGGTATCCCTCGGCCGGGCAGCCTAGGACAGCGTGGAAGGCAGGCCAAGGGCACCGGGCCCAGAGCAGCCCTGACGTTCCCGGCCTGGTGTGGGGAGGCGGGCGGGCGGAGGGAGGCTGTGTGCCGACTCAGTTTCGGGAAGCGTGCTGATCTGGCTGCAGAGCTGGTCACAACCTCCCTCCGATGAATCTTCCGGCTCCGATGAATCTTCCGGCTCCGCTTAGCATGACAGCCGTGAGGAAACTCGCTATTGACGTCTCGGTGTCACAGCCTCCCCCGCCCCCCGCCCCCCGCCCCCGGCCAGATGGGACAGGTAAGAGGGGCTGGTGGTGATCGAGGCTCTCCCGTCAGACCGTCCGCTCCTGTGAAGCCTTTAAAATAAAATGAGCCGAACGAGCCGGGCCCCAGCTAGGTCGGGCTGATGTTCGCGCAGGACGAGCGGGCTACGAACTGCAAGAATCTTCGCTCGATTTTATGGCCGGGGGCAGGGGGCAGGGGGGCAGGGGGGCAGGGGGCAGAACGAGCGAGAGGAAAGCGAACAGACTAAAAATACTTCGCCCACAAGACGTCTTGTGGAAATTTTATTATATAGAGTGTAAAATGAATTGTCAGTCAAATAAAAAGAACACTTTTTTTTTAAACAACATGCATAACATTTTCCAATTGCCTTTTTTTTAATAGTTAGACATTTCAAGCATTATAAGGAAAATAAGGAGAAAAAAACCAGAGACTGTAACGTCGGTACATTTCAAACGGAATGTCCCTCAGATCAATGAAAAATGCAAGGAAAAACAGCTTCGATTCCGTTTTTCTTTCCTTTAAAAATACATGTTATCTGTACAAGATACACTACAGTAAACGTCGGAGATCATATTATCCCTTTTATTAAATCAAAATCATTTAATTCATATTGTGGTTAATACTAGATTTATTTATTCATCTAGTTAATTTGACAAATATTAAGAAAATATCTCAAAGAAAAAAGGAAGGAAACACCTTGGAATTAAAAAATAGTTACTACATTTTTATGCGGTTTAATGTTCCACAGTGTTTGTTAAAAGTTATATCGGATTTCTTTTTAATATTAAAAATAACAGTATTTATATTTCTGAGAGAAGAGAGAAAGGTTTTTCGTTTTGTTTTTAAAACCAGCTTGGAGGTCTTAGATACACAGCTGCAAAACCGTATGCTAAACACAAGAACACGTTTTTATATTACCCCTTTAGCACTCTAGAAATTATACAAACCCTATAAAACGCCCCCTCCCAATCCCTGTTGGACAGCAATACAATTCTCTGTCTCAATTCAGAATTCACATAATTAATTACAATACATAATAGTTCAGTTTTTTTAAAAAATGCAGTAAAACCAGACAGCCAAGATACGAGAAATTAGAAGTCAAACATTTAATGAATTTACACATTTAAGAATATTTAAATACTGTTTAAAAATTTTTAAAAGAATTTGTTACATACCACCTAAGATTTCCAAGCCACTTTCTGTCGCAACAGAAAAAAAAACCCCAAAAAACTGTAAATAAAAAGACGCGCGACGAAACGAAACGAAACGAAACGAAAACACACCGTGTTGAAATGTCACTGCTCTGAGGCACATTCTGGTGCCTGAATTTGTAGGCACTGCTCCAAAAAGAATCCCAGAGCTTACACGTTTGAAATAACAAACAAGAACAATGAAACAGAAATTATCAGCAATTTTTAGTAACGAATTTTTCCCGATTTTTAGAAAAGTCCTGTTAATCTAAATATAGTGTTTCACAGAACAAAACAAAGTTCTTCATCAAAAGGTTTGCAAATCTATAAACCTCTGTTACAAACGGGTTTTCGCTCACAATGATTTCGGGGAGAAAAGCACTGCGGGCCGCCGTCCTACTGCTCCTGGGGAAGGAAGGGGACAGAAGTTGGTCTGTGAGGCCACCTCTCATGTCCTCGTCTCTGTCGGCAGGGGGTGACAGGTCACCCTCCCCCCTCTGGCCCCTCAACAGGCGTGGACACACACACACACACACACACACAAGCCAATGGCTCTGCGTCTCCCGGGGCCCCGCGTCATGGGACCTGGCCCAGACAAACCCTCTCCTGAACAGGAGGTCCTGGGCGGCTCTCCAAGCAAGGGACACCGCGGTGTGGGGGCAGGGGAGCGGGCGCGAGAGAGCTGTCCTCGGCCACCCGTCAGCCCCGTCCCCTGTCTCCGTGGGGCCCCGGGCACAGAGGGCCAATTTTGGCGGTGAGATGACCGGCGAGCTTTGGGCCCGGGGCCTGTCGTGACCGACACACCGTCCACAGGGACCTGACTGGCGTCGGGTCACCTGAGAAATGCTCTGTGGGAGGATCTCGCCATGTTCCCTACGTTAATAAGAAACCGGTTTCTGGATTCTGACCGGATGAGAGCCGAGCGGGTTTCCGCGCGGGATGAAGGCCGGGCGCCCAGCCCTGTCCGGCCCGCAGACGCCGCGGACTCGCCCTCCTGCCGCCCGCCCCTCACCGCTGGCCGGGGCCAAGGGTGACAGTGAGGCCACGCCGCCCTCTTCAAGGACCGTGACCCTCACGGTCCCTACCGTGACGCCAAGCCCGCCCCGGGTCCTCCGTCTGGGCGCGCTCCCCGACAGCTGGGGAAGCCGAGTGCCACTCGGCACCAGGCGTGAGGCGCCTTCCTCCCAGGGGCTGCCCAGCCAATCCCTCCCCTGCTTGGCCCAAACCCGCTCTCTCCGGGGCGAGGAGGGGGCCGGCGTGGCCGTGGCTGGGCGCACACCCGGGCTCCGGGGAAAGGGGCTGGGGGCCGGGCCGGCTGGCCGGCGACGCACCTGGCTGTGGGCCTGAGCCTGTCCTAACGTCTGCCCGTAGAAAGCGACCTGCTGTCTGTAGTATTCGGCCCAGGCCATCGTGTAGTCCGGCGGGGAGCTGGCCGGAGGGGCAGCGCTGGCGGCGTGACCTGACCAACAGAGAAGAGAACAGGGGTTACCGGGGGCGGGCACGTGGCGGGGGGAGGTCGGGGACACTGCCCTTGGAGGGGTCCCTTCCCAAAGGCTCGGGGGCGGCCGGAACAAGCGCTGGACGTCGGCGGGGCCGGGGCGGTCGGGCGCGGCCCGCGTGCCTGTTCCAAGAAGGTGCCATTAGCCTCGTGCTCCTGGCCCTGCTCCGCCCCTACGGGACCCTCCTGTCTGTCTTCTCTCCAGAATCACCTTCTCTGCATGTCTGCCTGCCCCGTCGGCTGCCGGTGCCAGAAAGAGAGACAGAGAGAGAGAGAGGGAGACAGAGAGGGAGAGAGGTGGGAAGAGGGAAAGGAGTGGAAGTACCTGGCTTGGGTGTGGGGTGCGCCTGTGCGGAGGGGCCAATCCCACCAGGGCTGGAAACACAGGCCCACGTATGTCTGGGAGTCTAGACTCGGGAGGTCTGGGGAAGACGGGGCATCTGGCCTTTCAGCAGGTGCTTGGGGTGCCGATAACCTCCCCGACCCCCCATCGAAGTCCCTGGAAGGGCTATCCACCTGGTGATGATCCCAAACACCAGGGCGAACATCTCCTCAGCGGCCTCTGACCTGAGCTGCTGCAACCAGCAGGTAATATACCCTTCGAAATCAAGGCCCGTGAGCCGTCTTCCCCGACAGCCACTGTGGCTCGGCAGTTTCAGAATACATACAGAGGATGTCGCACGAGTTTTCAAAGAGTTATTTGGGGGCTTTTCTGGTTGCTGTTCCCAAATCTCTTCCTTCTCTCGTTAAAAATGATGGGTTTTGCTTCTGGCACAGCTAAGAAAATGCGCTTCCTCGAGGCGGGAGGCCAGCACCTCAACACCCCCTCCAATTTTAGACTCCCGCCCTGAGTTTTGTTCCTCCTCTTCCCCACCCGGAAACGACCAGAAAAAGCCGGTCACGGAAGAGGACGCCTGGCTGCTCTGAGTCCTGGCCAAGTGGTTCTAAAGGGGGTGGCCGAGGCAGGGACAGCCGGCCCTGAGCTGTCCTCAGGCCCTGTGGCATCCAGAAGGGGTTGGGGGGCGGGGGGGGACGTCTCCTCTGACAGACACACAGGGACCCGGGGAGACAAAGGCAGGACTGAGATCGAGTCACACAGGGAAAGCGTTAAGAACAAAGGTGACGGGGAGGCACGGCCGACGAAGCCTAAGGCGTGGGGCCTCTGGGCCCAGGGGTCTGCTTGCTCGGAAGGCCGTCTCACTCACTCTGTTTTTTGTAATAGTCTTCCCAGGCCTTGCTGTAGTCGGGCTGGCTGTTCTGCGGCTGGCTCTGCTGGCCTGTGCGGAGAACACAAAGGGTCAGGCCCCCGGCGCCGGGCCCTGCTCTGCGCTCGCTCCAGGCCCCGCGGCCCGGGAAGGCGGCAGCAGGCTGGCCGCAGGGACAGGCCGACGGGCAGACGAGTGTGACTACGGTCCCCGTAAGGGTGGGGCCGGGCGGGATGGCTGTCGTCCCCCCCCCGTCCCCCCCCCCCCCGTCCCCCGCCCCGGCGACTGGTGGGACCGGCCTGGACCCTTCGGGTGGAGATCCGAGCTGCAGGGAGCCCCGGGGCCGGGGCGACTGTGTCTGAGGCTCCCCGAATCGGCCTTCAAACGGGACAGAAGAACCAAGTGGTGCTGCCCGCACCCTTCCCCTGGCCCTTCTGTTCGAGAACTGGCGGCTTTCACCCTGGACGAACAGAGTGCAGGGAAAACGGCCCAGAGACTGCCGCGGTGAGGACGGGAAGACGAGGGCCACACGGCAGAGGGGCCGAGGGCCACCCTGTGCGCCTGATCCCAATCTAGCTTCACGCCTTTCCAGGACAGGAGCGGAGTGGGAGAGGAGGCGCGGAGGGTCGCGTCCAGTGCACTCCCCGGGGTGTGCGCTCTGTGCGCTGCCGGCTGCGAGGGCCGGGCTGTGGAACAGGGTGGCAGTGGCCAGCCCCGGGCGTGGAGGGACGAGAAGCCTGGAGCGGGGCGCCAAGTCGGGGCCTTCCTTTCTGCCGAGGTCAGGGCTGGCTTTCGAGTCACCTGCTAAGACCCCTGCAGCGTCCTGTTTTCTGTCACCATTGCAGTTGGCGGCCGGCAGGCAGCACGTGCCATGGTGCCCATGTTCACGGCAAAGTGTCTTCCCCTCGAGTTAATTTACTGCATCCGAGAAGGGGTGGGGGCGGGGCCGGGGCAGCCTGTGTGTGGGGCTCGGGAAGAAGTGAGGTGGGGGGAACGGAGGGGAGAAGACCACCCCCATCCTCCTGGTGGGGCAGGAAGGGACTCCGGACGAAGCTGGGATTGGAACGAGGCAGTTTCGGAGGCCGGGGGGTGGGGTGGGGTGGGGTGGGGTGGGGTGGGGGGGCACCAAGGGCTCCTCCGTCAGACCCAGAGGGCTGGCAACGGCAAAGGCTGGGAACGGCGGCAGGAAGCCAAGCCCCGACGGTGCTTTCTTAGACTCGTCCCGCGTGCCTCTGCCAAGCCCTCCTGGCCAACCTGGGCCGAGGCGGGCAGCCGGGCTGGGCCTCCGCGGAACCGACGCCGTGGCCCCTGTCACTTGCCCCGACTCCAGGACTTTCTCAGAGTCTCGGTCCTCGACACTGGGGCAAACGTGAACCCGACCCGGGTCACCTCTTGTCCTGAGGGCCCTAAAGCTGACCGGCACAGAAGGAAAGAAAACGGGAAGAGGCTCTGGGACAAAGCGGGCACCGTGAAACCCGGGCCCGGCGGACACCAGGCGGGGCGCACGGGGCGCACGAGTCGGCAGGACAATTCTCTACGGTATCCCGCGCGTTTAAGACGCTTCACCAATACTGCGGAAGAAAAGGAACAACAGAGGGCAAGCGTGCCTTCTCAGACCTCAGGGGTACAGTGGGAATGCAGTCTAAACCCTTCGTGCCACAGACGACCAGACGGGGGCCCAGAGAAGGGGACCATGAGGAGGGCCGCCCCGAGTCGGCTCCCACGCGGGCTTGTCCAGCCATGCCCGGGGGGTGGGGGGTGGGGGGGGGAGGGGCGGGAGGGGAGCCCAGAACGCGGGCTCGGACCCTCGGGGGCAGAGCCGCAAGGACCTCGTGCACACACACCGCAGGACGCTTTCCAAACACAGGTGGCCGCTTCAGAGGGCCCCACATCTGAAGGTGAGCTTTTTGTCTCGTTCTTGTTTTCGAAGGCTGTACCAGCAATAAAACTCGAGAGCGACTCATGAGGCCACGTGGGGGCCGGAGGGCGGGCTGCGGGGACCCTTCTCTTACAATCAGCTGTCGGGAGAGGCATCACCCGGCACAGCTCATCCTCCGGCAAGTCCAGGAGGTAGAAAGAACAGCCTTTCTAAGATCGCGCTGGAGAGAAGGAGGGGAGACGGTCACCGTGGGGAGCCACCGTGGGGAGTGGGCGGGGAGCCCCGAAAGCGGGCAGAGCCTGGGAGAGAAAGGAGGGCAGGGCCAGGCCCAACCCGCAGGCCTTCCTGCCCCGGTGGTGGGAGCAGAGCGGACAGGAGTGCGGCCCTGAGAAGGACAGAGCAGAAGAGAAAGGCAGCCCTGAGAGGTGGACGGGAGGGAGCCAGCCGCTCAGCCGGGCAGCCGCTGAGACCCACACACACCCTGTCTTCCGCAGGGCCTGCCGGCGGCTCCCCAGCCCGCGTGTCAGACACACCAGCCCCTCGGCCTCCGCGCGGCGCGCACGGTCCCGCCTCCTCCCGAGTCACTTACTTGGGACCTGCTGGGTGGGCTGTTGCCACGCCTGGTAGGTGCTGCCCCATCCCTGGGTCAGGAAGGCCGGAGGACCGCTGGGAAGACGAGAGGGTCATTCGTCCCAGAGCAGGTCACACCCCCTCCTCCTGGCCTGGGGCCCCCTCCCGCCACGCCGGCCTCGCCCCCGCCCTTCGCTGCTCCCCCGCCCCCTACTGGCAGTGGCCGGGGCCCCAGTGCCACCCGTCCTGACGGAGCGAGAAGTCACCCACCTCACAGGGGTGCTGGGGGGGTTTCCGTTCACCTTAGCAGCGATGCTGGGGAAGCAGGCAGAGCTCCTCGGAGGAAAAGCACTGCAAGAAAGTGAAGAATAAATGAACACAGTGCCTGAGGGCCTGGGCCGGGAGGCCCTCCGCCTCCAGGAAGGCCTCCGGGAAGGCTCTCACCCCGGGACCGCTCAGCGGGCTATGAACAGGCTAGACACAGAGGGGCCAGCGGACAGGGCCAAAGGGATGGGACCTGTCCACACCCAGAACCTCAGGCTATTGGCTGGCCCTCCCTGGAAGCAGCTGGAAAGAGAGCCTCTTGAGGCAGAGACCGACGTAAGACTCACTGTTGATGAGGCGCCGTGGGCGGCTGGCTGAACGGGCTCTGTCCGAAGGCTCCGGGTGCTCCCAGACTGGTCCCCTGTCATGGGCACAGAGGGAGCTCTCACTGCCTGTGGGCCGCACCTCCGCCCTCTGCCCAGGCCCACCCCGAGGCAAACTACCGCTTTCGGGGAGACGGAGCCGAGGGAGGTCAAGACACCCTATGACGCTCACTAGCCTTGCTTCCCCACAGTGGACTTTTTCTGCAGAAACGGCTTCTGCCCCGTGGACTGACCGATACCACACGCAGCCAACGCTGGCACCACCACAACGGCCCTAGCGTGTCACCCTGGGGGTCGGGACCAACCTGCTTGACTCTCCCGTCAATTTAGGCTGGCCCATGGCTCTTTCTGCCATTCTACGTCCCCTTTGAGGTGAGCAGTGGCCAATCTGTCCTCCATCAACACTCCCTTTCTTTATCTGCTTTGAGGCGCCTGAAACTAAAGCCAGAGTCAATGAACGCTGCCTGCAGGGCCGGCCGCCAGGGCCAGGCCCGCGGGAGTCGGGGCAGCGCCGGGGGGAAGGCTGCTGCCCGGGCTGCTCATCTAAGCCTGTGGGGCGCACGGCTCTGGGCCTGAGCTGCTGAGCTGTGGGGGCCTTGGGGAGACCTGCCAGAGGGCTTCCTTCCTCGCCTGGCACCCCCCCCCCGCCCCCCGCCCCGGGCCCCGACCTTCCCCGCCCCCCGTGGCAAAGCGGGAGGGGTGGCCCTCACGGCACGCGAGGGCCGGAAGGCACAGGAAGTACGAGCTTCTGGGGGAGGACAGGTACCCGGGACGTCCCAAAAGGAAACCCGGCTCTCGTCACGCCAGGTAGGGAGAACCTTGTACGTACACCAACTTTCTCATCTATGAGATGTCTGGCCACCTCGATCTGCTGAGGGACGCCCCTGATGGTGAATACTCGCAGGCTGGGGTCGGTGCTGGGGGGGGGGTTCCGCTGGAGCTCCACATGTGCTCCCGACTGCTGATTTATGCTTTTGATGTTCTCACCTCCTGCGGGCAGGTGGACACAAGACACAAGGATCAGTGGCAGCGGGGGCAGAGCCGGACATTCTGGAGGATTCTGCCGTGGAGAGGAGGGAAGGGCGGGGCCCGCGCCCCAGCCGGCACCCGGGAGAGAAGTGCCCTCGGTTTACTCCGAACCGGTTCTGACGAACACCAGGGCCCTCTCGTCTGCAAAACCGGACTCGTGAGCGAAGCTGGTCCTTCCCTCCGAGCCAGGCTGAAGCAGACACCGCGGGGCGCCCGGGGCCCCTGGATGCACACGAGGGAGCTCGGCCCTCCCGGGCCCAGGGAAGGCACCCCATCCTCCTCGTACAATGGGGGCCCCCTCAGCCCCGGCGTGGGCCGCCTCGCTGCAGTTCTCCCCCCGCCACAGGGCAAACAGACGGCCTCCGGCTCCAACAATGCCTGGAGCCCACTCGGGCGTCCAACGTCCCATCTTGTCACTTCTCGGGTCCCTGCCTCCTCCGTGGGCGGGGGGGGGGGGGGGGGGCAGGTCTAGACAGAGAGGCAGCCGAGATGGGGGTCACAGGGGCCTGGGTGGAGCGGGGTAATGAAAATTTAGTTGGACTCTTTGAAAAACCCGTGAGAGTTCCAGTCTCTTAATGAGATTTGCGTAACAAAGGCTCCAGCAGTGTCACAATGGTGTGATTCTTCTTTAGAAATTTCACAGAACTTACAGATCAGTCCTGCTCCATCGGGGAGGGGGGGGGGCGCAGAGTATGAGGAAACTTGGGAGCAGAGTTTTGCGAATATTAGAGAAAGACAGTCTGTGGAAAATCTGGTGCAGGAGACCAGAGAGCCCCAAGTGATCAAAAGCAAAGACTGAAGGCCAGTCTGTGTCGCTCCACCCAGCCCGGAGTCACAACCAACCTCAGATGACATCTGTCATTTCATGGCGACACGTCCACCACCCTTCCTGTGCTGCAACCGGCCCCCTAGCCCGCTGCTGGGGCGCCTAGCGAGCGAGTAGACAAGGAGGGGTTCCCAAGAGCAGGCCCAGCCTGTGTCTTATCTCGTCCTCGACGGGACGCTGTGGGGCCAGGAAGCAAAGACGGAGCCGGGGTCCCACCAGGCTTCCTGAAGGCGGGCACCACAGGAAGGAGACCAGGAGGCCGATGGCCTTCGGAGAGAGAGCCTGGTGCGGATCGGCTGGTGCCGTGTGTCAGTTTAGTTGAGGGTGGGCTTCGGTTTAAAAGCAAATGCAAAAGCACTCAGCAGACCAGCGGGTCGGGACGTGCACGTGAAGTTCTGCTACAGCTCCAGAAAAGCGTCCCTGCGTTTTCCCCCTCGAGCAAAGGGCACTGACCAACGTGGAAGTCACAGCAAGCCTGCCCACAGCGGCTCCCCCGGCCCCCGGGTAGAAGCGAGCCCCTCCCAGCCCTGGAACTGCCGCCCTCCACTCCCAGGTCGTGAATTTATTTTCTCTGCACCATGACACGTGAACAGCTTTGCCAGTCCTGGGCAAAGTGTTTCTGGGGCACAACAAAGAGCAAAAAGAACGGGCCGAGGCCCTGAGTCCCCCCCCGGACGCCGCGGGGTTCTCGGGTTCTGGAGGCAAGAGCACAGAGTGTGCGTGTGTCTGAGGCCGAGCCCAGACCGGCTGTCCTCCGCCGGGCCCCGGAGCAGCGGCCCCGCAGGCCCCGATCCCGGAGGCCCGGGCAGCACGCTCGGAAGGTGAAGAGGCACCACAAAACCGCACGGGGCCGGAAGGAGTTAATTTAAGTTCACCTTCCTTCAAAATGAGGTCACCAGCTTGGCACATGGTGGCTGTCTACAGACGCATTCGGCAGCCTGTCCATTCTTCCACCTGATGGGGGGCAGAAGCGACCCACCAGCGGCCCCCCGGCTGGACGTGAAATCGTAAAGCAATTAATCAAACCTGCTAAAAGGCCCGGCTGACAAGAGCAGGGCTGGCCACACTATCTGTCACCACTGCTGTATTTATCATGGAAATCCAGCAGGGGCCCCGGGAGGCACAGCGTCTGTCCAAGGGCTGGAGCCGGGGGGTGGGGGGGGAGCTGGGCTTGGCTGCCTGTGGCTCCCTCTCCTGCCTCCCTCACTCACCCTCACCGCGCGCCTCTCCGAAGAAGGCGCGCCCCTCACACCCAGCCCCCGTGTGCGGTGTGCGTGGCGGGGAGAGAGACCCTGCTCACCGAACCCTGGGTTATCGAGGCTGCTGTCGGAGCCCCGGGACACAGGATCGGTCACCGCCTTGCACTGTTGTCACTTTCCTGCGGGAGCCGCCCAGCGGGACTCTGGCGGGGACACACGACGAGGGGCCGTTTGCCCGCAGCCAGGTTTCACGGACTCCGGGGAGCGGTCACAGTAAAGGCAGCGAGATTGTGCCCGTCTAGAGGAGACGCACGGCCAAACCTCGCTGACAAAACGGTTCTCAAAAGGCACAGAAACCTAGATCTGATTCTCAACCTACGGGCACCTACTGGTTTTCATCTCGCAGCAGCCAGGCCGATGGTCCGGGGAGCGGCTCTGACTTAACACAGCATCTGGGCAGCTGACAATATCCACTAAACGCTCATCAGCACGTATCCCCTGCCGGGAAATTAAAACGAACCCACGCCGTTCCTGCCACCTCCGAAAGGTAAATAATCTAAGAGACGACGGGAGATAAACATTTGGCAAGAGCACACATACAAGCGCGTACGCACTGTTCACGGGCAGGGCTAAGCGCAGACTCCAGAAGGTGACCGAGAGGCTCAGGAGGGCGCGTGCAGGCGCACGAGCGCGCTAAGGCAGCCTCGGCTCCCTGTTGAAGACGTTCTTGGATCACGCGCCGTGGATCATTAGCATGTCTCCGACGGGTCAGGGAGGGCTGGGGGTCGCGGACACTGGAGAAGCCCTGGGGCGGAGCCTGTCTCTGCTTCCCCCACAGGTTGTCAAGCGCGCACGTGCTGCCCCCGGCGAGGCTCCCCCGAGGGCCCACGGACGGTACCCCTCACGGAGACACCTTCGCCGCCGCAGCGATGTCTGCCTGCTCTTCCCTTGCTCGCAGGGCAGGGCGGAGAGGGGCCACACCAGCCGCCAACAAGGGTTTCTCGCTAACACTCTCTACAAAGCCCAGAAACCACGATCCCGTCAGTTTTCTTTTCCCCTCCGCGGGGTGTCTGCTACTCACGGGAGACGGGCCGAAAACGTAAAACACCATCCTCCTGCGTGTCCACAGAGCCCAAGTGCCCACGCCCGCTAAGGACCGGAAGTGACACGCTTGTCGGACGGCAATCTTCACTTGAGCAACGATCTTAACCGTTCCTCTAAGTTCCTCGGAGGGAAGCGAATCGCCGATCAGTCGATCGGCAAACGCCGAGAGGCCCCTCGCGTGCGGGGCGCCTCGCCCACAACCGGCGCCTGCTCTGCTGCCGGTGGGTCTTCCCCGCCGTCTGTCCACACACGGGAGCCAACGACTAGCTCTGCCCGTGTTCGTGAGAAGACCCGACCCGGTCGGGTTCCCGCGGAAGGCAGCGGATGCCCCAGACCCGGCACGTTCGGTCGAGTGCGGCACACAGACCCGCCCGCGCGCTCTGGAGGGACCGTAGGGGACCCGTCTGCTGTCGGAGACCCCGGTGCCTCCTCCTTACCTTTGCCGATGACGAGGCCGCACTTATCCGCCGGCACGGTGTACGTTATCTCCTGGACGCCCCCGGGGGCACCCACGCTCCAGTCGCCACGGCCACGGCCTCGTCCTCTGGCCACCGCAAGGCCTCCGAAGCCATCTCTTTCCTGGGAGGGAAGCAAAGCTCGAGTGACGATTTCTGCCACTGCCACCGGGACCACTTTTCATCTCCGGGGAGGAGGTGAAGTGACGGGATGGAATCAACGCCACGCATTACAACCTGAGCACCTTTCCACGTTTCAGATTCTGAAGTGCTCTCTTAAAGCCGGAATTAACACCAATCACAGGCGCGCTCAGGGAGGACGTGTGCAGGCTAACGGCGGCTACATAAACAGCCCTGAACCATCCAACTAAAACAGGCAGTCAGACATAAACTCCGGTGTCTGAGGCCCAGCGCCCCTCTGCTGGGCAGTCTTTGGGACTGGGCCCTACAGTCCAGGTATCAGGAGCCAGTTTTCTCCTTCACGCCGAGGCCGAGGGAACAAGCCACGCGGCTGGGCCCGCGGTTTGGGGGCGGAGCGGCCTCTGACTCCTTCTCACGCCGCACCCCCAGCAGAGAGCACATCCCTCAGCCAACACCCTAGGCCAACACCCAGCAGAAGGTTCCTTTCCCTTGGGGGCAGCCAATCTCATCGGAGGTCCTGGTCCTCTGAGTCACTCTGGAGCTGCAGCATTTAAAATCTTCTCTATCTGGTTTGGTTTTTTTTTTTTAACGTTTATTTTTGAGAGACAGGGAGAGAGTAAGCGAGCGAGCGAGCAAGCGGGGGAGGGGGAGAGAGGGAGACACAGAACTCGAAGCGGGCTCCAGGCTCCGAGCCGTCAGCACAGAGCCCGGCGCGGGGCTCGAGCCCACGAACCATGAGGTCGCGACCTGAGCTGAAGTCGGGCGCTTAACCGACTGAGCCAGCCAGGCACCCCCTCATCTTCTTTATCTGTTGAGGGCAAACCTGGTCCAGCTGAGAGCTCCCTCACGGAAGGGAGAAGGTGAACAGATGTTGGACACGGCAGACAAACGTTCGGCAAGACCTGCCTCTGCTGACAAAGAGTAAACTGAGCATTCACCCAGAATCTAAACCAGCAGAAAGCGGAGACGATCGGAGTGCCTTTTTCCCTGCGCTCGGCTATTATGAGTCGCAAACAGTGAGTAAATGTGGCGATTTTAGGGACGGACGTTAAATGCGTGCCCGCTCACACCCACACGCGCGTGCACACACACACACGGAGCCAACTCCCCGGCAGGTATCAGATTCTCGGAGGTGCCGCTTGTGCCTCCGCAGCTCCGGGTCCGTAGACGCTTCTCTGCTAAAAAGGATGCTGGGCTCACGGAGGGATTCTCTTCTGAGTTCATCTGATCCTAAGAATCGCCCATAACTCCAGAGGAAGCCCAAGCCCCTCTCTGGGGTGTGCTGACTCGGGGAGTCTGGGGAGGGGGCTATAAACCCGTAACTTCAGCACGGACGCTTGACGGCTTGGGGGACCCCGTGGGCGGCGCGGCCCAGGGAGATGCGGGGACGGGTCCCAGCTCGCGCGGCTCACAGCAGAGCTGGGGCTGTGGTGTCCGATCCCGTGCTTTTCTCTTCGGCTCTAGGTGTTTTGAAATTTCCCTCAGGGGACACGCCGACCCAGCTCGGCCACAGCGACTCCCAGGGCACTTCACAACCGGGGTGCGGGTGGAGATGTTAACGGCGTCACACACGCCTGCTCACGTCCCCGAGACAGAGACGTGCGCGGAATCCAGGGCCTCAAAGCAGCCCGAAGACCTGGGGGGTCCTGAAGTGCTTTCTGAAGCGAAGATTGGAGTTCGCCGAATAGTCCTGTGCCCAGTGCACCGGATGGCTGGAAACCTGGCGACCTGCACTGTACTTCTCGGGATAGTTCCCACAGCCAGGAACTTACCGAATGAACAAAAGCTAGATCCTGGGACAATAAAGTCAGGAGAGCGAGAAGCTAGCACCAAAAAAACGGGAAGGCAGGAAAAGGGCAGATGCACAGAGGCCGCCGGCTGTGCCCCCAGAGGCAGGCAACCGACGAGAGACCTGGGTTCCAGAATGTGACCGAGGGGACGCGACTGCTCTGTGGTGCTGTCCCGAGACCCTGAGTGGCACTATCAGCTTTTGCAGGGGACATATCCCAACTCCAGAGAGCCGGACTCACCTGGGCTGTAAGAATAAGCTCGTTGATGACGTGTGCTGCGTGCTGACACCGATCTGGGGGCCCCATGACTTGGGCAGCTCTCTCTGGACTAACACCATCGTCTGCCGAACAAAGGGAGAGACAGGGTCAGAAAAAGCCCAGATGTAACTTGGAAACAAAGGATGACTTGCAATCGCTGTTCCTACCAGATGCGCAGAGAAACGTACGTGTCTACCTCTTTTTACACCGTCTATGCCAACACTCGCTTCTCATGCAATTCCAGCCATTTTATTATTTTTAATCTTTTTATTTATTTGTGAGAGAGAGTGGGGGTGGGGCAGAGAGAGAGAGGGAGATGAGAGAACCTGGAGCAGGCTCTGTGCTGTCAGTGCAAAGCCCAATACGGGGCTCGAACCCACAAACCGTGAGATCATGACCAGAGCCGAAGTTGGACACTCAACGGACTGAGCCACCCAGGCGCCCCAAGCTATCGCCATTTTAAAAAGATATCATTACAGAAACAAAAAGCAACTAACGTGAAAGAAGGCAGAGTTGAGGTATGGCAACGTTTCCAAAAATCAGCACACTGCAATGTTTTCCCATCTTCGGGGAAATTAAGACAATGTAAATAATTTTGCTCCTGAAGGCAAAACTGTAACATTTAAGGAACTGTCTGTCCTTCGTTTTAAGATATTAGTCCTTTTTCAAATGGTTTTACCTTTAAATGATGAAGTCAAAATAACAGATTTTTTTTTTTTTTTTTTTTTTTTGAAGTCTTTACTTGACCAAATGGAAAGGTGGAAACGCCATGAGGGCCCAGAGAAAGCTGGACTGGTATTTTGGTAACAGAATAGAGGAGGGGGGCGTGGAGAGAACACACACATGAGCTTAAGTACAGAGTCCTTGTCTCGTTAAGCGCGTTTATAATGCTTCGCGGCACTAAGGGTTTTTGAGAGTCATCAAAACCAACCTGGCTTGAACTGAATCCTCACCCCGGCATCATTCTGAATCTTTTTGATCATCTCCCCATTTCTTCCTATTACGATCCCAACAGCAAACCTCGGCACAGACACCTGAGAGCACAGGGAAACAGAACCTGATCAGCGCTGTCTGCAAATCGGTTGTTTCTTAAACGGTACGTTAAAAAAGGAAAAAAGAAAAAGAAAAGAAAGAACAGACAACTTGATTTTGACTGTAGTGCCTTCCTGGAAATGATATAACGCAGCACGTTTCTCCCTCTTAGGAAAAGGAAAAATACCACGGTTGACGATGGCATTCCTGCCTCTTAAGTATATTCGATCAAAATAGTTACAAAAATGAAGCAAAGTAAGATAAACCTTATCAAAAAAAAAGGTTAAAAATGGCAACCTTATCTTCCCAATTCTCTGAAATAAGCACAAATGTACCGTGCACAATGATTATACTAACGGTCCGTGAAACGTTTTCCCCGCCCTTCATTCTTTTGTCCGGTGAAATATACAGAACACAGTCTTTATCATCGTAACCCTTCGTTAAGTATACAGTTCAGTGGCATTAAACACTTGCAATGTTACGCACCCATCACCGGTCTCTATATCCCCCAGACCTTTTCATCGCTGTCCCCCAGAACACCGTATTCTATTGAATGGAGACTCCTTCCGTCAGCCCTGGTCACCTCTCCTCTCCATTCTGTCTCTATGCACTCGCCCACTCTAGGCACCTCGCGGAAGCGGAATCACACAGTATTTCATCCTTTTGTATCTGGCTTATCTTACTAAGCATGACGTTTGCAAGGTCCACCCATGGGGCTGTGGATCTCAAGATTTCATTCGAAAGGAAAGCTTTTCATCCCGTTCTTCCAAGCCAGGCTTCCAAGTCTGATACATCACGACGCAGAGCACTGAGAAAATCTGGGCTCTGGTCCTCACCTGGGCAGCAGGAAATCCTCACAACCCAGAGGAATGGCCCATTTCCCTGCAATGCAGGATGGCTGCTATGCCCCCCACCGCCTGGCTCCTCCCCCTACGGCTGGGTCCTTCCTCACACCAGCCCCGGCTGCCAAGATGAGATCAAAGCGTGGCCTATGATCCGAAAGCTGGGCCCAAAGCTAGGCCCCGTTTGCCCGGGAACTAACTAACCAGCCGGCCGGTCAAGCATACCTCTATGCTGCCTCCTCCCACGCGGGCATTGAAGTCACCGCGGACGCCTCGGAAGTCAGCTTGGTCCTTCTCCCGGATGATCTCCAACACCATTTCTCTTGCTTGCTGCGTGAACACAGAGCAAAGCCATTACGGAAAACAAAACCGTAAGGAAAGACACGACACCAGGGGAAATTTCAAGATCAGACCCTGTTAAGTTGGGCTGAAAGACCCGGAAGGCGCTTGGCCGTGGGACAGCTCCCTTCTTGCATTACAACATGAGACCGGGGAAGGCTAGTGAGGGTCACACCGATCAGATCGTAGGTGATGTGTTCCTTACGTTGCCCAAGATACCCACACGGACCAGGGCCCACCCTCTTTTAAGCCACAGTCGGATCAGCACATTTGCGCTGGGTCAGAGCTTAAGACGGCCCTGAGGCATTTTGGCACACTGTCTCTTTTGGAGAGCTCTGTGTGCAGGTTCCACGGAAAAGAAGACATTACAAGGCACCCCATCACAGAGAAGCAGCAGGGACATAAAGGGAAAAGGCCAGCCCAGGGAGCCCGGAAAGACCTTCTAGTACCCAGAGATCAAATACCCCAAATACCCCAAATACAGGCAAGACTGCCTCCCAGGCCTGGCAATCCTGGAGGCAAGTCCTTCCTCTCCCCACAAACGCACTGAAGCCCAGCCGGCCGGCCCACACCAGTCCCAGCCCCACAGGAATCTGCACTAAGCACCAGCCGTGCAGAACAGCTCAAGGTCATGTGGGAGCCCACACCGCACCCTGGTTCTGGAAAACCCAAACCAAACCAAAAAGTCCCAAAATAGCGATTAAAGTCTTCTGACATTTGGAAAAATCGGGAGTACGGACAGGCTGTAAGAGGAGGTTAGGGGACTGCTGTTCTTTTCTTAGGCCTGGTTTTGCGGAAGTTAGTTCTCAGGAGAGACATGTTCAGGATCTACGGGCGGACAGTCTTGACGCCTGCCACTAACTTACAACTGGCGAGGAAGACGTAAGTGAATAAATAACACACACACACATGCACAGACACAAGTGTGGTAAAATGACAGGCAGGATGGGGCTACACAGGTGCTCACTCTTCTCTCTTTTCAACGTGTCTATAAGCTTGAAGTTTCTCATGATAAAAAGTTGGGGAGGATATTGGGGCGCCTGGGTGGCTCAGTCGGTTAAGTGTCCGACTTCGACTCAGGTCACGATCTCGCGGTTTGTGAGTTCGAGCCCCACGTCGGGCTCCATACTGACAGCTCGGAGCCTGGAGCCTGCTTCAGATTGATTCTGTGTCCCCCTCTCTCTCCGCCCCACCCCTGCTTGTGCTTTGTCTTCTGTGCTCTGTCTCTTTCAAAAATGAGCAAACATTAAAAAAAAATAAAACTTTTTTTAAAATTGGGGAGGGGTACCTGGGTGGCTCAGGCAGTTGAGCATACGACTTCAGCTCGGGTCGTGATCTCGAGGATCATGGGTTCGAGCCCTGCGTCGGGCTCTGTGCTGACAGCTCAGAGCCTGGAGCCTGCTTCAGATTCTGTGTCTCCCTCTCTCTCTGCCCCTCCCCCACTCACACTCTGTCTCTCAAAAATAAATAAGAACGTTAAAAAAAAATTTTTTTTAAGTTGGGGACAGAGAGAAAACAAATGAACAATAATTTATGCTAAATAGAGCAAACAGACAATTTTCAAATAAAAAAATACTAAAAACCTGTTGTAGTTATTCTCCTGCAGATTTCTGAAGCGTTAACAAAGTAAGCTCTTTGCTCTGGTATTCTTTTCATAAAAGAACCAGAAGTTCCAACAGAGAAGGCAAGCCCACCAGCAAGCAACTGAAGAGGTGAAAAGCCCTGGGAGGAAAGGCCCCTGGGGGACCTGGGCCCACCTGAAGGGTGTAAAGGGCTGTGTCCCTGACTGCAGCCTACGGAAAGAGACCGTTTTAATCACTGGCCCTCAATCCTGTTTTAAAACCATTATTTTACAGGGGCTCCTGAGTGGTTCGGTCGGTTAAGCAACCAACCTCAGCTCAGGTCACGATCCATGGTTTGTGGGCTCAAGCCCCGCATCAGGCTCTCTGCTGTCAGCACAGACCCCGCTTCAGATCCTCTGTCTCCCTCTCTCTCTGCCCCTCCCCTGCCCGCGCACACACTCAGGCTCTCTCAAAAATAAATAGGTGAAGGGGATTAAGAGGCACGAACTTGCAGTTATGAAATAAGTAAGTCACGGAGTTGAGTAGTACAGCATAGGGGGTCCAGTCGATAATGCTGTAATAACCCTGTATGGTGACGGTTATGGACGGTAAGCACACTCATATCGTAACGTCTACAATTTCACAATATGTCGAGTCGCCATGTTGCACCCCTGAAACTGACATGGTATCGTAGGTCAACTACAATAAATACGTAAATAAACACGCACACACGTACATATAATGCTGGGGGGGGGGGGAGAGTCGGGGGGGGGGGGGATATTTTGCCAGAGACTGGTAACGTCCACTGGATCAAAGCCCCAAGACTCCGACAGAGCAACAGCTGTTGCTGACAGACCAGCTCGCCAGGTGCGTCACCCAGGAGCTCCTCTAAGCGCGGCAAAGGCGAGGCACGCTGCAGCGGGCAGGAAAAGAACCTTCGCATCGCACGGGAACAGACACGTCCCCACGCCCGCAGCCCACTCGCATCCCTGCCGACAGCGAGAGGTGGACGGCGAAGCCGCCCCTTCAGCTCAGGCCATGACGGTTTCCAGCTGAGCCCCTCCCTGCTTTCGGAAGTGGGCTGCCCTCTGTGGCTAGGAGCTCAGGGCACAGGACACTTGCTACGAGGACACACACGTGCCCGTGGGGCGCTCACCTCTTGCCTGAGCTGGAGGCCTTGCAAAAACGGACCGAGAGAGAACGAGCGAGGAAGAGCCAAACAGAGCCCGCACCCGAGGGGACCCACAGGCCACCACGTGGAAAACTGCATCCGATCGGTGCAACAAAACCATCTTCGTTTATGGGTAAGTGTCCGTGACCACAGCCACCATCCTCATGGGGCCCTTGGGCTCTCAAAATATGGCCAGCGTAAATGAGGAGGGCAATCATTGAATCCGAGTTCATTTAAATGGCCGCCTGTGGCCGGTGGCTCTGGTGTAGGCAGTACAACCCCCGAGCCCTTCCACCATCACACCTGGTTTGGGACGACGGCTGACCTTAAATAAGGGACCATCCAGTTTTCGAACCTCCCGAATGATGTAACAGTCCTACACGTCCTACCAGGTGATACCCCCACACCCGGGGCCTGCCCGATTCACGGTGTCTTTCCTACCTGTACTTTGAACGGGTCCCCGGTGATGCGGAGAGGCTTGTCTGCTCCCGTAGGCAACGGGCCGTCCTGGATCATGACCATTTTCACACCGGTCCGCTCCTGTGGGGGCAGCACGCGGTATGGCCCTCACCGCCACGAAGGAGAATGCAGTGCCACACGAGAAGCAGGGCTGGGCCACGTCCCACCCACCATGAGGCGCTGTCCCCCGAGGATGCCGGCATACAGGCCATGCCAGAGAGCCTCCAAGTGCGAGACGGAAAACCAGTTCCCCCAACCCTCCTCCTTTCCTGGTCCCCAGAAGATCCCAGTTTAGTGAGCAATTTTTATGTAGTGCCCAGCGCGGACGTCCTCTCGCTGGGGCTGGTGAGCAGCTCTGAGAAGCGGGTGCGACCGTTTCTCTCGTTCACTGCTGGGCGGGCTCTGACAGCAAGTCGCCGGGGCTTCCAGAGCGGGAGGGAGGGAGGGAGCAGCAGGTGGGTTCCGGCTTCCAGGGCTCTGGAGCCCACGCACAAGCGTGCCACCTGTCCGGGGCCCGGGCCACGAGAGGGCACCCACGGCGGACCAGGACCCCTGACCTGCCACTTTGAAAGCCCAAAAGTTTGGAAATAAAAGTCTGCTCCTAACTCATTTGGCAGCAAAGCCAGCCTGAGGTCACGGAAGCCTATTTCTAGACCCTTCCCTCACTGAGCGTGACCGTCATTGTATTTGGCTATGGAAACAGGCATCGGATTACAGGGTGCGGTCCCGGAACTTGCCGGGGCTGTTCAATTCCGAAACACGTTTGGCTCCCCAGGTCTCTGATGGGGGATTCTGGAACAGAAGCAGCTAACATCCACAGAGCATCTGCTCAGTAGCAGGCTCTGGGCTGGGGTCTTAAACATAAAATCGCAAGTATTATTTCAGCTTCTTGACATCAGTGAGGCAGGCACTTCCCCGCCTTTACGGACAAGGACTCCCGAGTCCTCGAGATACACAGAAACGTATTTAAGATCACACAGGTAACGAGGGGGCGTACGGCTGGCTAAGAGCCCCAGCTCTGGACACAGTCTTTTCATCTGAGATGTGGTCATCTGGTGGTAAAATCCTAGCAGAGCGTCACTGCCCCAAGGCCGTGGTAAGTTCGGGGGGCGGGGCGGGGGAGCTGCAGGACTCGGCATCACAGCGGGCCTCAGGCCTGGCCAGGGTAAACGTTCAGAAAAGCATCTGTCCGGCGAGGCTGGAAGGTCTGTTTAAGCACCGCTGTGCTAAGGGCTCACCTACCTGCAGCTGCTTTATTGTTTCCCCTCCTTTGCCGATGACCAGACCCACTTTAGACGCGGGGATAAGAATTTCCTGGATGGTGCTATTGCCGTCTATGTCGTTATGAAAGCCAGGTCCATTCCGACAGCGATCCACAATCTGCCCCAGGAGCCGTTTGGCTTGTCTTTGGGCGGGAAGAGAATCACAAGAGAAGGAGCATTAAATGAATGCGCTAGGCACCCACGAAGGGGAAACAGCACCGGGGGGAAGAACACGAAGGAGTCAAGGCAGCCCTCCATCCAGCTCCAGCTCCTGCCCCCACAACCCGGGAGGTCTCTGCCATCCGCCACGCTACTGGGCTGGAATTTAAAAGCGACCCACGCCGCACGCCAGTGTTCCAACACAGCCCCTTCCAGCCTGCCCTCTGCTCGTGCTGCTGTCTGGCATTCACTTCACACACGTGTCTCGTCTCCTATCAGAAATGTCAGCCGCTATGGGGGCAGAGACCACCTTTGCTCCCTCTGGTCCCCAGTCCGGCATGACGCTTCCCCCAGAGTAGACACTCGGGAGGACACTGGTTAAATATGGGCAGGAGAGAGCAGCGAGAGACGAGATGGGAGGAAAGAAAGCAAGGGTTAGTAATCACCATCCGAATTCCCAGACTCCAAAGGTCTTCCCCCTAACCAACCTGCTCTACGACTTTTTTTTTTTAATCTTTTTTTATTTTTGAGAGAGAGACAGAGTGTGAGTGGGGGAGGGGCAGAGACAGAGGGAGACGCAGAACGGGAAGCAGGCTCCAGGCTCCGAGCCGTCAGCACAGAGCCCGACGCGGTGCCCGAACCCATGAACCGTGAGATCGTGACCCGAGCCGAAGTGGAACGCTCAACCGACTGAGCCCCCCAGGCGCTCCGTCTATGACTTTTGAGCAAAGGCCATGAACCGCCAGTCTGGTGTCGAGGGGTGGGAGAGGGAGGAGGCAGGACGCTGGTGCGGCTGTGGAGTCACAAACGCCTGCTCTGAGCTTTTCCGGCTGGATTTTCAGGACCCTGCTTTTCCCTGCGATGCTGTCTGGTGCCGGTTTATCTGGAGGCGGGGGAGGGAAACCGCAGTGTTCAAACAGTACCACCCAACCCACTGAGGCCACCTGATGGGGCAACTGCCTTTTCTGCACCAGAATCTCCCCTGGCTGCCTTTTGTTTTGTTTTCACTGTTTATTCTTTAAACTACCACGTACGACCTATTTTTTGGTTCCTCCAATAGGGAAGAATTCAGCTACTACACAGGCCGGCTGTACTGTCCTGAAGTTACAATCCTGTTACCCCGAAGGCCTGGGGAGAAGAGATGCAGAACGGTTAGAAGAGTAAGGTGGGAAACAGATGTTGCCTCTGGGAGTCCTGAGCCTCTGTGTGCAGCATCGGCCTGCGGGTCTTCTCAGCCTAGCGGCTTTTTAGTATTTTGCTAGTGTGCTAAATTAACCTGTGTTGGAAGAAAAATGCCGTGACTCCAGCAAAACCATCCCGCGTGCCCTAGAATGCACACCTGCCGGCAGTCTTTATTCTGGTTCACTGCTTGCAACGCGACGGCAGAACAAGAGAATTTAAACTCATCTGGACTCCCGAAGAAATGGACACGATGAAACAGCCCTGTCTTTTGAGCCATAATCTCGGCACCCCTGTCCCCAGGTGCAACGCTACTCAGTGGATGGAAAGAGGGAAGCGAGCAGACTGGAAGTTAGTACCTCCCCGTCCCCTAGGAGGCTGTCGGATCGACGAGGCCTGCATCTGATACGAGGCTCGGGGCTCGGGTGGCCCAGGGTCGGCAAGCCACGTCAGGTGGTCGCAAGGGCCCCGAAAGCCAAGATGCCCTCTGATCAGCGCATACAGCCCCCCCGAGTGGAGCCACGGCCACCGAGAGTCAATTCGTTTGGTTCGCAAGTGTCAGAAGGGCAGGGGGACCGGCCCAGGCAAAAGACCTGGTGCCGGCGTGTCCCCCTGGTTCCCGAAGTGACGGGCTCACGAATGCAGACCTGCTCGGGCAAAGGAGACAGCGCCGAGGAAGAAGAAGGTCGACTAGAGCATTCGGGTGGGGTGAGCGCACGCTCTTAAGGAACCTGGTGTAGGAAGGAGATGTCAGGACGGCCGCTGGAAACTCTGTGGAATTGGACCGAAACGCGCTACTGCGTGCGTTCAACGGGAAACTCCCCTGGCGTGGCAGCCTCCCGGACCCTTCTCCGCAGGAGCGCCTGCTGTCGTGGCCGGGCCGCGGCACAGATCCACCGTGCTCAGTGACAGTTTGGCCCTTCCGTTTCTCCCCACGTGGGGAAGGAAGAAGAAGAGTACAAGGAGAAAGTAAATAAAATAAACTTACTCAATACTTTCTGGGGTTCCGGTAAGTACACAGGGCCTCTCTGGAATCCCAGAACTCTCTATAAGAAGAACCAAGAAGAGGAGGTGTGTTGGTGGGCGCCAGGCCGCTGTGCGCCTTTGCCCCATGTACAGACTGCCTCTCTGGGCTGGCTCCTACGCCGGCCCCACAGAAGCCCGGGCCCCAGAAAAAGACGGTCTGCTTCCGCCCGCGGGCAGAACAGTAAGCTGGGAGTGCCACCCTAGGTTCTCAAAGTCGAAACAAGCTCTGCAGGGGAAGTGGGAGGACATGGCAGAGGTGGCCGAGTGGGCCCTAATGACCAGTCCTGCTTCACTTCGGACCCGTCTCTGTGCCAAGGAGGGCCTGAGCCCCGTAACCCGCTCTTCCTCAGTTTCTCCGCTCGCAGAGCGGCTTCAGGTCGCCTGTTCCCAAGCGGCCCGGTAGCTCCCTAGCGAGGGACTTAACGGTCTGCACCTCCGGATGATCTCACCGCGACCGCAAGGCCACCCTGAGACGTCGGGGGCATCTCCGTGGAACTAGTTCCGGGCCATGTGACCACACAGGAAAAGCTTGCTTTCCAACACCACACAATGCTTTACTTTATTCCTAAAAAAAAGCTGCCTCTCAAAATTCTCACTCAAAACAAAAAACAAAAAAACAAAAAAAAACAAAAAAAAAAAGGACAACTAACACCAATTGCTGCCCTCAGGACACTGTAATATGTATCTTTTCAGTGGATAACACCTTCTCTAGCGCACTGTCCTCCTCCAAAGCCCCTCCTCCACTATGGAAAGAGAACAAATGCAAATTCGTCGTTAGACCTATTAATAAAAACGCTTCTTCCGCAATCTGTCTCTCTCCATGTCGCATGGTCGAAACGGACCCAGCTGGGGAGGGTCCTGGACTGCGTTTAACACATGCTCATTTAGCCAGAACCCCCAGCTGGCCAGGGCGGTCCCACTGCAGGGGAGCTGGTGGGCAGACCCCAGGAGTGATCCCAGAGCCCCAGCACTCTTCCGGGCCCCGCCGTCTGGCATAACATCCTGGTGCAGAAAACAGAGATCCTAGGGCAGCAGGCGTCTGGCAGGGGCCACGAGGAGCCACGGAACTGCGGAAGGCCTCGTGTCTGGGCCTGCTTTTGCCCTGGTTTTTCTGGTTCTCATCTGGGAGTCCGGCTCCAAAAGTACAAGGAAAACAGCAATCCCATATACTTACCCAGGCCCCCAAACTTCTAAGTAACGAGCAAAGGTAATGAATCTGGGAAACTTGGCAAAACACTGATTTCTACCGAACTGAGATCTACGAAAAAAAGAAGCCTTACCTGAAGCAATCTGAATTTTGCAACCAGATTCTGCTTGAATCCGTGAAATCTGCTCACCTCCCCTGCCGATAACTGAAACAAATTGAACAAGGTCAGAACGTGCCCCCCCATTCCATCTTTAGCCATGCATGAATGGCTTAATTAACTCAGCAAACATTTACACTTGGCTCGCAGCACTACAAATCAGGGTGGCCTTGGTGAGCCCATGGAAAGAAATCACAGGTGAAAGACAGCAGACAAATACAGGGTGCTCCAGCTGAACTGTAGAGAGGGGTGCGGTGGGGAGGAGGGCAGGGGTAGGGGTGGGGGTGGCAAGGGAGGGACCCACGAATCTCTCTCAGCCTGGAGAGAGACCCACAGCACTTCGGGGCTCTGGGGGACACATTGTGCAAAGCATTCTACCACCGTGACAGTCACACTGCAAGGTTAATCAGGGCAAGTAGATAATGCGGATACTTACTAAATCCAACCATTTTATCAGGCACTTTGAATTCTTCTGTTATTACTGCCCTAAAAACAAAGAACATTTTGGAAAAACATATAGAATAAAGAAACTCACAGCCATTTTAGCTTTTCCCCAAATTTCCCGTATGGGCAATGCTGGAAGACAGAGACTTAAAATGAACCGTGCCGACTGGGCCACCAAGGCCACAGCCCTCGAGAAAAGAGCGCCGTCTGATGGACCCTCTCGGGTCAATCACTTCTTGAAAAGACCCAAGCCTCCTCTTTCCTTGTGTCAGAGGAAGAAACCTCTGATTTTTCACAAAACCGTCAACTCTCCTAACAACTGCCTTTTCTTCTCAGTATTGCCTAACACTTAACCATTCTTTGGGGCTTGCGGAGTGAGTTTAGCTTTCTCTTCTGGTCTCCTTTCTAGACACAGATATTCAATATCTCTTCAACATTCCTGTTTCCCAATCTTTTTCTTGTTTTCTGGCCTCCCTCTAATTTATCTGATGTTTAGGGTGAGATACTCCCAATGGAACCAGCATCCAACAGAGGCCTAATCAGTGCTGACCAGGATGGAATAATCAGGTGCTTCTGTCAAACGCTATCCCGTCCTTTAAGTGTTGGGTTGTTTTTCACTTTTTTTTTTTTTTTTTTTAAAACAACTACTGTGCTGGTTCTTTCAAACAAACCTTCCGATTTGCCATATAGTGTATTGCGGACAATATCCAATTTGCCCGACGCCCCAGAAAGCAATCAAATCTAAACATTTACCTTAGGAGGATGCTAAATGCAAGTAGTTTAAAAAGAAAAAAGGGTAATAAGCATTTTTAAACATCTCTCGCACAGCTGGATTTTTACCCATCACGGAAAGGATCGAATAAAATGCACGTTTTTAGGGCAAGTGTGGCACTTGGAAGGAACTCAATAGCGTAAGTAGCACTTGCCAGCGTGTCAGTCTGAGGAGAGCTAACAGCCTTCGCCTCCCAGAGCTCACCTCCCCCGGTTGATACGTGTGCAGGGATCCTCTCTGGCTCTTGGGGTACTTACTGGAGCTCAGCCCGAAATCAGGCAATTCCAGCTTCCAAAATCAGTAAACCGCGGACAAAAACGCCAAGCCTCGGCGGGCCCAACACATCCGGAAAGAGGCGCGGGGTCCCCGTGGGAAGGGTTTCCTGGCTGGGGTGGAGGGTGACGGTGCTCCCATACGTGCAGCCACGAGACTGCGGCTCGTGTGCATGGCACCTGCTGTCTATTCCCAACAGGGGTTACTGGGGAATTTACTGACGGGGTTCAACGCTATCGTAACACAAATTGTCGCAAAACTCAGGCAGGTCCTCCGCCCTCAGGACGGTGAGAGCAGACCCTCTTTGAGGAAGAAGTGTGTGAAGAGGGGCTGGCTGCTCAGGGCTCCCTGGAGACAAAGCTCCATCTGACTTGCGGGGCCGAAGCTTGTCTGATGCACAAAGTACGGACATCTTGGAAAGTAAAATTCTGACTAATTAAGGCTTTATAGGAGAGCGATGTTTGATACGAACGACGTCATTTAAATTATTTTAGTTCATTAAAAAACAAAGCAAACGAGTAACACAGCAAAACCCAGACTAAATCTTCTGGTTGACTGGTGCCTGAGGATTTCTAGAAAGCCCCCGGCATTTGTGCAGCACACAAGAGGACAGAGCTGTACCGCTGCTGGTGAAAATGAAGGATAATATGTTACAGTAACTGATGCACAGCACAGAATTTCATCCGTGAGGAAAGAGACACTGTCCCAAGCTTTCCTGTGTATTTCATTCTTTTTAAAGGATAACGTTGTGACTGCAAACACTGCACCTTACAGAGACTGGTCTGTTTAAAGCCCAGGGGGCTTTGTATCTCTCTAAATCCCCAGTCTGTAAGGGAAGGCTATGAAGGTAAACTGAGGCAGGGGATCACATGGGCACTCCTCCAAGGTTCTCTGGCAAGTCCCTGCTGCAAGGGCACAGGGTGGGCCCTGGGCTTCTGCCCTCCCAGGCCTTGTGAATCACAAGCTTTATCCTGCAAAATCCCAGTGACTCACACTTCTTTGCGACGCGTTTGCTCAGATGAAGACGTTAAGGGTTCTCAAAACACGGGGAAAGCCGTCCAATCAGGATGGAAAATTTCACAGTCTCTCCTTTTAAATTAGAAGTAGGTGGACAGAGAAAAAAAGCAGCTCCCACATCCTAGAGGTCTATTAAGTTTACATACAATAGTGGCTAATTTTTAATACTCCCTGTTCATTTATCCCTCGAGCGTCCAGGGTATGGGAAAGGACTATTAAAAACAAAAAAAAAAACAAAAAAAACCCTTGAGCCTTAAAGAAATCTAGCTCCTGGTTTTTCACACTCTCAACCTCTGACTTGCTAACACTCTAGTACAGATGGTGGGATCAATAAACAATTAGAAATGATCAATAAATAATAAAACATAACCCACTGCTTACCTTTGATGTACCAAGGCCCCTAACTGGTTACCTACTGTGGCCAAGAGAAAGAGAAAAGAAAAATCAAAGCATTAGCACGGATAAACTAACTCCATCCTTACACAAGTCCTTCCCATTTCGGGGGCGGGGGGCGGGGGGGGCGGGAAAAAAAGGCAGGCAGAAAGAAAGCAAACAGTAATTTAGGCTCAGTGGCTGCAATGAACGCGTTACATGATACAAAACAGGAGGGGACGTCTTGATCAACACAGTCTCTAACCCAGTGTCCAGCTGAACGCAGGATAAGAAATTGATCTGTGTGTCCACATGCTGAGAGGCCTGGGAGAAAATCCTGCTCGCCTAAATCCCTCTCCCTTCCCACCTCCCTCCTGCTCGGGATCCAAACTCAATGTAAAGATAGTGCGGGTTCCCTCTTTCTCTTTTTCAAACAAATGAGAAGATTTACCCTCCGAGCCCGGGAGCATTGTTAAGGACGGCTCCACGGCAGCTGTGGTCACTGAGAACGTGCACATATGTTCCCGCTGGCCACGGGGCGTCCCCCCACCCCACCCCCCAGTTCTCCCTGCCCTCCCGAAAACATACACATCTCAGGGAGAGGAGCTGGCATTTCCCCCCCTTGGGCCTCTTCGTTCACCCACCGCCACAGTCCACACGTCGTGGACGCGAAGACCGGACAAGTGTCTGTCCGGCCCGTTTCACAGAGACAGCAGTACCAAACGGCCCTTACTATGAAAACCCACTCTGCAATCACAGTCCCACAAAACCACTTTAGCCACGCTTTCTGTTCCAGCTTCCCCTCTTTCAGCTACTGACGAGCGGCTCCCTCACCAGCCATCAGCAAAAAGGAATCCGTGGTGTCTCTCTTTTGGAAAACGCGGCCCGAGAAACACGGCCAGCAGACACTGAAAGAGTACGAATCCTAAACATATTCCAAGGAACCGAACGGACCTTATGATGTGCTGGCGAGACATTCAAAAATAGGTCTCTGGGGAGAGTGGTGCGGGGGACAGACAGGAGGGAAGTGGGGAAGGGTCCGTCACATCAGCTTCAGAACAAAGAGGGAACTAGTCTGACATCTCGAGTCCATGGCTCCCAATTGCTTTTTTTTTCTGCGTGAACTTAACCCTGTCCTTCTGACTGGACAGGAGCTGGTCGTAAGAAGACAGAGGAAAAGAAACCAGGTCGTGATATGTACTTTTTAAATGTTTGTTTATGCGGGAGCATAAGCGGGGGAGGGGCAGAGAGGGAGGGGGACAGAAGATCGGAAGCAGTCTCTGGGCTCTTAGCTGTCAGCACAGAGCCCGACGCGGGGTTCGAACTCACAAACCGTGAGATCATGCCCTGAGCTGAAGTCGGACGCTCAACCGACTGGGCCCCCCAGGTGCCCCCTCAGGTCATAGTTTAGAAGAAGAAGAAAAAGCATAAAGAAACAATGTTAGCAAAAAGTAAAGGAGGCTACCGAGTCAATATCGTATCTCTTCCGGATCAATGGCAAGATAATGGTTTGCAGCCAAAATATTGACACGATAAACCATTAATCTGCTTATCTCAGGGATAAGAGAATTGTTTTTCATTGAATCTTAAAATTCTTGTTTTGCATTTCCAGTTTGAATATGACAAATGCTCTCTCTCACTTGGGATGGGCAGTGCTCACGATTCCCAGCAACATGGAGACTGGACAGTTACAACCTTGGGCAAGGAACCCCCATCACACACTCAGCCCCTGGGTGTCGCGAGAGAGGAACATCCGTCATGGAAGGCAGTGGGTCTGAAAAAAAAAGGCTGAAGAAGAATAAAGAAGAACGCCCACAAAAGAGTGCCCATGAGTTTGGCTACCTGTCCCTCCTCAAGGGTCCAGCTCGGCCTCTCAGGGGCAAAGAATAACATACACTGAACACAGGGACACTGAAGACTAAGATGGCTTGAAATGCCAAGAACGCAGAGAGATGCTTAGTTCCCAAACAGGACAACACAGTTGGACCCTGGCTCCTGGCCTGCTGTGCTGTTTGGTAAGAGATGTTCAAAAGGCGGATGATCTTCAGAGATTTGGGCCCGAAAAGCCACAGAAACAGGGTAAAGGGCAACGCTACCGTAAAGAACTTCATGAGGTTCACGAGAACGTTCAGGAGGCTCTTGGTCAAAAGCCATTTAAAATTTTGTGCCTGTCACAAATAAAGGAAATTCCTCTTGTTGGTAAGGTTATGTGTCACAGGTGTTGCACACGTACACACACACACGTACACACACACACACACACACACACACACTACGGCCATATGCCTTGCTGACAAAGGGGAGGCATTTGCAAAGATTGAAACCAGAAGCACACACACCATCATCCCAGAGACATGGATGAGAGCCACACCGAAGAGTGAGATCAGGGGTGTCTGGGTGGCTCAGTCGGTTGAGCGTCTGACTTCGGCTCAGGTCACGATCAGGTCTCGTGGTTCTTGAGTTCGAGCCCCGCATCGGGTGCTGTGCTGACAGCTAAGAGCCCGGAGCCTGCTTCAAATTCTGTCTCTCTCTCTTTCTCTCTGCCCCTCCCTCCGCCACTCAGGCACACACGCGTGCGCTCTCTCTCTCTCAAAAATAAACATTGAAAAAAATTTTAAAGAAAAAAAATGAAATCAATTTCCAATCTGGACTCAACTCGAGTTGGACTCCTAGGAAGGACACACAGCCCCCTTCCTCCATGCAACTACCGCAGTCTTAAGCTGAAACACACGATTTAAAGTTTCGGTTCCTGCAGAAACATTCCCATTTGAAGCCTCAAAATGAAAACCAGCAGTTAGATCAGGGACGCTAGGCACTCACACAGCAGCCTGGTAACATCTGACTCCAGGAACGGGGCGGGGGGGGGGGGGGCGGGCTTCTCTTGGTCTTCATGATGAAAGTGGGGGGGAGTCAAATAAAGGAGGCTTGCGGGAACACCTATCAAGTTCAATTCAATAGTAACTACAGTCATTTTACTGTAAAAAAGGCAAAATACTGCATACCATCAGTTCTATTTCCTGTTAATGGTGCGTGCTAGCCAACAACGCTTCATCTCTCCTCCAAAGTTCAGCTCAGCCCCATTCCGGCATGTGTGCACGCACACACACACACACACACACACACACACACTCATGCACACACAGTGTGGCTCTCATCTACTCTGGCACCCCGCATAATGGGAAGCCATCTGGGCTAGGGGAAAATGAGCTTCCCCATAGAAAAGATTGACGCCACGATATAAGAAATTCTTTCTAAAGAGTAGTAATACTCTGCCAATTTCAGTAATGATCTTTGAAGAAAAATAAGGCACCGGACACATTCCCGCCCCGCCCCCCTGCCGTGAGGAGAAAACCGTCTTCCTTTCTCTTCTCCGAAAGAAATGCTACCAACCATCACTGTGGGACATACCCAACTTTTCAATATGTATGCATTTTAACAGCCAACCCCCATTCCCGAGGAACAGCAGCACCTACGTCCTCCTCGCAGGTGCGCAGAGCAGCAGACCAGAGGCAGGGGAGCGGGTCGGCCAGGACAGAAAACATCAGCACCTTTTATATAACTGACCAAACAAATAAATAAACCAAACCTTCTGCAGATTTGGGAAACAATCCTGCACCCGTGCCTGGATTCCCTGTGACTCTGACCGATGCCCTTCCAGGCCTCGGCTCCCGTCAGTGATACCTGCGGTCAGCTGCAGGGATTTCTCCCATTTTCAAAGCGTTTTTAAAACACTTTTCTCCCAAAGACAGCACAAAGGCTTCCCGTGTTCTAAGGAGGCAACTCTCCCCAGCCAGGGCCACAAAACACAGACAGGCTGAGGTCAGCTGAAAGTCCCTAGGCAAGTAATCCCTCAGGACTTTTTGCAAATTGTCATTTGTAAAAGGTGAGAGCGAACCCAAGCTCCTCTCAATAAGGGCGCCCTCATTTGCAAGCTAATATGCTTTGGGGAGCGGGCTCTTGTAGGTGCCTCACCCGCTGAGCCCACTCAGGCCTACAAGAGCCCAGGGGGGCAGACGCTTCCTCAGAAGGTGAAGGGCCCAGGTCAGGGTCTGTGCTCCCGAAGCTGTGCTCCAGGTCAGGCCTCTCTGGCCCAGGCACTGGGCCAGTCCCAGGGTAACAGGGTGCACCAGGCCACCTTGGCCCTCAAGAAGCAGAGTCTTAGGAGGGCAGGAGAAAGCTCTGGGTGAGCAGTAACCTGACCTCGTCTCCAAGCCTGTGGGGGTGCCGGGAACCCCACCCGCACCCCTCCACAGTCCAAGCACCTACCCACTGCCTGACCCAAGGAAAAACAAGTCTGTGATACATGTTTGTAGCACTAGGCCTTATTTTCGTTTAAACCGGTGGCCATGAACTCAATATTGGGGATCACGAGCAGCTTTGTTAGAAACGAAGACAAAAAAACAGCGTATGATATACAGTAAGGGTACATATCCCATAAAGCCTTTTATTTCAGCTACACGGGTTTTAACGTGCGTGTGCTAACCGGTTCGGATGGAAATAGTGTGAGCAGTGTTTTACAAGTTCAAAAATAACTTGTTATAATCCTTAGGATAACCTCACGAGGTGGGTATCGTCTCCGTCTCACAGGTGAGGAAACAGAGGCTCGGAGAGGCTGGGCAACCTGCCCAAACTCACACAGTTAACAAACGGCAGAACTGAGATTCACACCCTACTCTCCCACTTTGGAACTCCCCTTTGCAGGCGTGCCCCATCATGGCACAGGAGACAGAGATTCAGGTTCAAGTCCTCCTTCTGGCACTTCTGGGGCATCTGCCCTGGGGCAAACCGCTTCCCCAGACATCGGATGGGTATCCTTATCTATACGAAAGGGAATTCAGGCTTCAGGGTTCCCTCCAGGAGCGATCTTTTCTTATTCTATACAGGGGGCTCCCCACCCCGCCATCTCCAAACCCTGGCCATCACTCATCTATTCTCCATCCCAGAAGCGTTACATAAATGGGACCACACGGTATGCAACCTTTTGGGATCGGCTTCCTTCATCCAGCTGAATTACCTGGAGATTCATCCAGGCTGCCGAGTGTATGAAGAGTTTATTCCTTTCACTGCTGAGGAGTGTTCCGTGGTACGGATGTGCCATTTTGTTAACCATTCACCTGCTGAAGGAAATCTGAGCTGTTACGAATAAAGCCGCGACAGGTTTTTGTCTCTGGAGGACAAACTGGAGTAGCTGTGTGCTGAATGACAACGTGCGTGCTTAGTTCTGCACGTTTTCTCAAGAGGCTGGGCCATCAGACGTGCTTTTTAAAAGCTCCTTGGGTGGTTCTTGCGCCCGGCCAGGGTAGAGGGCCAGTCTGGGTCACCCGTTTCCTAGAAGGATTCTGAACAGCTATAAATCCCCTTTCAACTTGATGTCTAAAATCTTGTGTATGAGCTTCGGTCGTCGACGCCACAGATTCATTCATTCCTGTGGACGACGTTGATCTACTGTGTCGTATCCAGTCGGCTAAGCCAACTGTCGAACCAGCCAGACCATACTTTGCCAGGAAAGAAAACAAGTCTCACTTCCTCTTTCCAACTCACACATACATGTTTTTATGCACCCACATGACTACCACTCACTTCTCGATTCTAATCCTAAAACGGGTGGATGAATGGAGGGGAGGAGGGGACCGCCTGAGCCTCTGCCGGAAGTTGCTACCTGAACAGAACCAAAATCAGATGCTTCCCCGTCAGTATGTCTTAGGAAGATTCTCGTGCTTTGTCGCCCTGGGAATCCCCGTCCAGAAATCTGGACTCCTGCCTCTTGAGGCACCCGGGGATGGTGACGTGCCTCCGTAAACCGAGGGGAAATGTGACCGGGGACACGGAAAGGAGAAGGGCACGGGGTCTCCGGCGCAGACACAATTCTCAGAGGGGTGCGTTTTAGGGAAGAGGGTGCACACCGTGGGGAGGAGCTGGGAAGGGCTCCCTGAGGGCCACCCCCGCCCACCTCACCCGGGGGAGTCTTCACTCCCCCTGCTGGAAGACCAACCACCACTGGACACTCTTGATCCCCACCCCGCCCCCCAGGCCTCAGGCACTACGGGGGAGCGTGGGCTTTGGGGACAGTGCAAGCGGGCGTGTCTGAGATTCAGTTTCTCTCTTTCCAAAGCAGACACCCCGGTCCCCGCGGGCTCCTGCCAGAGGCGGTGCGGGCCGTGCACAGTGGCCCACACGCCCATGCCCCGGGCAGCAGGAACCCCGGGCCTCCCCGCGCCCCAGCACTGACTGCCGCCTCTCATCCCTCTTCCTGCTCGCCAAGTCTGGGTTTAAACAGATCCTTCCTCCTCAGTCTTGTTTCTTCCTCCTCCTTGTCCTGGGCCACACGTGCAAACACAAAACTCAGCCAGGGCCACAGAGATGCTCCGTCTCAGTCTTCCTGTAAGTGGTTCATGTGAGAGCACACCCAAAAATTCTGCCTTCGCACCCCAAGAACACCAGCATGATAACGTGAGAAAGTATGGCACTGGGGACGCCCGGATGGCTCAGCCCGTTAAGCGTCTGACTCTTCATTTCGGCTCAGGTCATGATCTCATGGGTCATGAGTTCGAACCCCACGTCGGGCTCTGTACTGACAGTGTGCAGCCTGCTGGGGATTCTCTCTCTCCCCCTCTCTCTCTCTGCCCCTCCCCTGCTCTCACGTGCGCTCTCTCTCTCTAAATACATAAATAAGCTTAACAAAAAAGAAAAAGTACAGTACTATCTAGGATTGTACATAAACCTCAAAGACACCGAGGGCCCGAGGGCCAGCTGCACAGCCATGCTCCTGGACATCCAGAGCTACTTTTAAGCTCTGATGGCAGAGCTGAGTAGGTGGGTCAGAGCCCATATGGCTTGAAAGTCTAAAGCAATTTACCGGATGGTCCTTTTGGGGGAAAAGAAAAAAAATGTTTAACTTTGAAAGGACTGTGGGATCATGAGCTGATCGAGAGCCGGATGCTGAACCGACTGAGCTACGCAGGCACCCCCTCCCCGAATGGTCCTTTAAGAAAAGTTACGCCAACCCCCGATTCTGAGTAAATCTGCACCTCTCAAATCTCTTAGCTAATACTACTCTCTTCGATTTGGAGCTTGCTTTCCGTAAAATGTTCTAAGTGCTCATCTTGGACCTGAAAAGGAAGAAGTGAAGCATCACGTGTTTTATCCACCAACTATCCACCTACTACACGTATCCACCAACTACATAAGGGAGGTGAGGAAGAAAAGAGTCCACGATCATAGCCTGCAGAGTTCGGCAGGAGAAGCGCCTGGTGTCTGCAGACGTGTGTCCTGGGGAGGGGACACCGGTTTAGGACTTCAGAGCAGTGTGACGGGTGTGTGGAAAGGGGGAAGCAGGGAGAGGGGAGGGAGGGGAACAGGGGCCAAGAGAAGATAAAGAAGCTAGGGAGCACCTGGCGAGGCACTGAAGGGAGTCAAAACGGGTCCCTGGGAGGAGGTCCCGTCGCTTCCGAGACCCAAGGACTGACCGGGACTTGGATAAGGTAAAGATTCTTCACTAAGGTAAAGCACTGGGAGGGGGGATGGGTTTCAGGAAGAGCGAAGACAAGAGACAGGACCTGCGGCAAGGACGGGAAGCCGGCAGAAGGGCAGGCAGGGGAGGGCGGGACCCCCTGGGTAGCGGAAGCTGCCACAGGTCTTAGAACCGAGGAGTGGAACTGGTCAGACTGGCTCTAGCCAAGTGGCCTGGGGGGGGGGGGGGGGTAGCAGGGAGAAGGCACTGGATAGAAAAGCTGTCACACAGAGAGCAGCAGGAAGAGTCCCGAGCTGGCAGGGTGCACCTGCCAGAAACTAGGAGGTGTGGGTGCTGACTGAAGATGTGGAGAAGTACGATGACCTGAGCCTGACCTGAGCCGAGCGGAGGGCAGGCTCTGGAAGCCAGGCTCCGACCCCTCTCGAGTGGGCTCACGCAGCGGTGGCCCGACAAGCTCAAACCGCCCTGGACACAACTGCCCCAGTCCCTTCCTACAACAAGACCAAGTCTCGTCCCTTAGTTGACTCGTTTTCGCGCTCCTATGCATACACCTGTTTGCAAATCTCAAGGCCCTGCCTAAACCTTCTGCCGAGGCTCTCCGCCTGACTTCCGGGTTGAAGCACTTTTAAACACGCCCAAGTAACACCTCCAAAAGCCTCTAGGGGACTGAGCTTTAACCCCCAAAGGTTAAAGAACCCGGCCTCCCGGGAAAGGTAGAGGGTTCATGTTGCCAAAGAAGTGATCTGGTGAGCTTCTGTCCAAAAAAAAAAAAAAAAAAAAATCAAGCCAAGCCAAACCAAACAAACAAAAAACTGCAAGCAAGCCCTTTGGAAATCTTTGTTGCTCAGAAAAAAAAAAAAAAAGTGTGGCAATTCCTGCTCGGTGTTCGTCTCTGCTCTCCTACACTCTCGTCGCACAGATGGCACAACCATGACCCTTCGAGAAAGCTGTCCGGTCACCATGAACATCACCTTCCCTGACGGGTCCTGTTCGTTCACCGAACTTATTTATCCAAGAGAAGAGAACTGGCCTAGTGACCTTGCCACCCTCGTCAGAAGACGATCTCGTTGTGCTCTGAACCTGCCCCCAACTCCCAGAGTTCTCTCTAACCTCCACAGCAAATGCCACAGGTGGAGAGCTGAGCTGGAGGAAAACAATTGGCCTAATTCTGTTGTTTGGAAGGTGCTCAGCAGAAGAGGATTAACTATCAAGCCGTCCTGCCCAATGTAAAAAGCCTGGGGGAAGTTTCTGGTTCTTCACACACAGTGTGTTACGTAAGATGGACAGCTGGCCCGATACGGGAAGGTTCGTCCCTACTGTAACCAGGCTTCGTGTTCAGAAAGGAGAAGAAGAGAAACCGTGTTCGTTTTCTGATTCCAAGGACTCAATCCCGCAAAGGCAGACACAGAAAAACTTATCGTCCTCAAAACAAGAAGTGACCTTACACAGCGGCAGCATCCAAGTGAGATTCTGGACTCACCAGCTACACCTGCCTGTTCTTCATCAACAAACTCAGCAGCTTTTACAAATTTCTTTGAAATGGGTGTCCAGCGGGTTAACAGGAGAAGAACGTCTGCCAGGGGACAGTGGTTTCATTTGCAAATACCTCGGTGCTCTTTATGCAAAGGACACAGCGACTGCCTACTCTGTGCACACAGTTTGCACTTCCCCACCACGTGGCGGGTGCAGGCAAGGCAGAGCGTGGTGAAGGGTATTGATCGTGATTTCTGGAAACAGTGGGCCAGGGAGACTGGACTGTCCATTACTGGGCCGTGTGCTCAGAGCCAGACAACTCAGTTTTATTTTTGTATTGACGTCCTGTAAGAAGTGAAGCACGATTGCCCTGAGAAGGGAAAATGGTTACTTCGCATTAGAGCTTTTCACGAAGGCAAAACTACAGAAAATGCAATCAGTCATATTTGGTCTAAGAAATCACTGGCACCAGCCAAACAAGATCACAGGGGACCGTTTTGGAGCAGCCATTTAAAATGGTCACTGGGCGCCCGGGTGGCTCAGCCGGTTGAGCGTCCGACTTCGGCTCAGGTCACGATCTCGCGGTCTGTGGGTTCGAGCCCCGCGTCTGGCTCTGTGCTGTCAGTTCAGAGCCCGCAGCCTGCTTCGGAGTCTGTGTCTCCCTCTCCCTGCCCCTCCCCCGCTCACGCTCTGACTCTCTCTCTCAAAAATAAACATAAAAAAAATTTTTTTTTAAATGGTCACCTAGGGGGCGCCTGGGTGGCTCAGCCGGTTGAGCGTCCGACTTCGGCTCAGGTCACTATCTCGCGGTCCGTGAGTTCGAGCCCCGCGTCGGGCTCTGTCCCGACGGCTCAGAGCCTGGAGCCTGTTTCGGAGTCTGTGTCTCCCTCTCTCTCTGCCCCTCCCCCCGTTCATGCTCTGTCTCTCTCTGTCCCAAAAATAAATAAACGTTAAAAAAAAAAAAATTAAAAAAATAAAATAAAATAAATAAATGGTCACCTAGTTCCAATGGGGTAGACCTTGCCTGGGTGTATATTCATAAACAGTATCTTGGGGTGCCTCGGTGGCTTAGTCAGTCAAGTGTCTCTCCTGATTTTGGCACAGGTCATGATCTCACAGTTTGTGGGTTCAAGCCCCACGTTGGGCTCTGCACTGGCAGTGTGGGGGCCTGCTTGCAATTCTTGCTCTCTCCCTCTCTCCCTGCCTCTCCCCCACTCGCATGCTCTTTCTCTCTCAAAATTAAGTAAACTTTAAAAAACAAAAACACGGGGCGCCTGCGTGGCTTAGTCGGCTGAGTGTCCGACTTCAGCTCAGGTCATGATCTCACGGTTTGGGAGTTCAAACCCCACAATGAGCTCTGTGCTGACGGTGCAGAGCCTGCTTGGGATCCTCTCTCTCCCTCTCTCTGTTCCTCCCCCACTCGTGCTCTCCTTCTCAAAATAAACTTAAAAAAAAAAAAAACAAAAACCACAAAGAAGTTTAAGCAGAAAGGAACTTTTACACCAAAATGAGCCACAGCCCCCTTATAAAGTTCCCAGCGTGAACCTATCCAACTATTCCAAAAAGGTTACCAACGTAACCTTTACATGTTTAACACCTAAAAACGATGGCTGATGGGCACCGAGGAGGGCACCTGTTGGGATGAGCACTGGGTGTTGTATGGAAACCAATATGACAATAAATTACATTTAATAAAAATAAATAGATAAATAAATAACAACAATGGCAATCTCCCCATCTGGAAGACACTGGAGAAATCAGTCACACCAAATTACTTTTTCTACATACATCAAAACACGCTTCTTTTTTGGAAAAGGAAATTGCTCTGTATATACTATTGAACACCTTGATTTTTTTCCACCTAATAAGACAACGTAGAAATACGTGCATACACACGGTTGGGTAGGCAGGCAGACCGACAGAAGGCCAGAGAAGACGCTGGCTGACCCACTGCGTGCATATTCGTGTACAACCTAGTAAACTTCGGACTCCCTCTTCCAGTCCTACTTTGCAGGACGCCCAATGTGATCAAGGAGGTCCAAGTTCTCTGAACAAACCCATCTGACAGATACTCTTCGCGGAGGTGCCGGGGGGGGGGGGGGGGGGACAGGCACTTCCACGTTGGTCTCAAACTCTTTGGGGGGGGGGGGCTGAAGTGGGGTACAGAACCAAACCACCAAATAACACAGGAACGAATGAGAGATGGGTGCTTCTAGAGAGAGCCTGTCAAACATGGGAACGGTGAAAAAGGGAGCCGACCGAAGCAAGGTCACCCCCTCCCCCGCCCCCACCTTCTCTTTCCCTAAGGTCAGGTTGTAGCCACAGGCTTCCTGAGAGTCAGGCTTCGAATCTTAGCTTTTCTTTGGAGAAGAGTGGGAGCTTCAACCCCCACGCGCGTGTCTGAAGCACGAAGGGCCACGTCAAACAAAACTGTCGGATCAGTCGAGTGACTTCCGAACCGACGCGCAAAGGCCTCGTCTTTACCTCCGAGCCCGGCTGTAAGCACTCTTGCAACGTCAGGGCGAGTCAGAGCTCAGGTGCGGGAGAGTCGCGGAGAAACATCCACCCCGGTCGGTCGTGGAAATGGCCGACACGCGGCTCCAGCTAAGCGGCAGGTTCGCTACCACCTGAAAGGCAAAGACGTTTCCCCGCAACTTACCTCCGTCATCCAAGGGCCGTTTCTGGACTCCGTATCCATACACTGAGGGGTCCACTAGAGGTGTGGAATTATTCAAGTGAGGAATTGAATCAATTTTAGCAGCGATCTACAGAGAGAATCAGATTTAAAGACTCAGTAACAAATCCGGGCTCCGTTTGAGGGAGAAAGACGAGAGAGCGCTCTTCAAAGGCCTGTGTTACCCCGCTTCTCCCCCTGACCTAGATTAGCACGAGGCAGCGTCGCCGAGGACACTTTTCATTGCTAACTGAGTCTTCTTTCGACCTCAGTAACAACGTGTCTTTAGCAGTAAAATACTTTTGCACATCAGTCTTCCACAAATCAGTATTTCTAAGCCATCCCTTGAAATACAGGTACACTGCATTCGAAGAAAACAGGCAGGCCACCGCCATGAAGAACTCTGTTCCAAAGGTTTTCTTTATCGCAGGATTCCCTTAAGAAACCAATTCCCCGGTACTATTTAAAAGGCTGTGTCTGCTCAAACATGACCGCGCGTTAGGAAAACATCCATCCCATAACTTGAACGCCTGTTAAGTGATGACGTCATCTCTGCAGACATAGAACAGCAAGCCCCTCCCCACCGGGCGTGTCCGAGCAGGGGGGAGGGCGGAACACGGCTGTCTGTCCCAACTACCTCAGAAGGATTCCCGCGCTGGACCAAGCGAGAGACCTCGGAGAGCGATTTCGATTTTTAATATTATCAGTGAAAAGAAAAAAAAAAATGATCACACAGCTATTGAAGTGTTTCTCCCCAGAAACAAACGCTGCGCAGAAAGTTCTGCCTACTTTGTTCTCGTTGGAAAGTTCAACGGGATCTCCCTGATCAATCAGCTCTTTATCATGTCATCAAAGGAATATTTACAGCCACTGCTCTGGATGTTAGTCCCTGAGTTAAGCTTAAGAAGTAGGGGTGGACCGAGGGGCAGACGGAAGGGCTGTCCCACAGAGCGGGTCTTCGGTGGGAGTTCCGGGCTTGTCCCCATGTGCCCAGCTTCTGCGACCGACGTGAATGACTTGAAACAAACAAAAAGCCAAAGACAAGCATGACACTGAAACCCCAAGGCAGGGCTCGGATGTCGGGGATCCAGGGGTCAGGTCTCTCCCTCTGGCTTCCTAGCCCTGTGGTGTTGGGCAAGCCCCTCTCCCCTCTGCAGGGGATCCTTTGGATGTACCAGCTGCACCCTTTGGGGCAAGCTACCAACACACTCTCAGCACAAAGGAGCTCTGTATGCTAGAAAGCACTTCACAGCATGGCTGTTAAAATAAGGCAACTTGTCCAACAAATGCCGAGTGCCTACTATGTGCGGGGCTCTGTTCCGGGCACTGGGTTCCTGTGGTCAACGAGAATAACCAGGCCCCTACTCTGTGTCAGCAGTCCGTGGGGAGTGACAAGGTCTGCGAGCTGACCAGGAATCGATCCTTTCAGCTGGTGATAAGCATTATACTGATAAGAGAAGATAGTGAATTGTGCTAATGAGAAGATAAGTGCTTAGGAGAGCTGCTTGAAACACACGGTGATCGGGGAAGGCTGCTCTGATCTCTTTAGATCATGGGATCTAAGGCCTATCTGATGAGCAGTTGGCTATACAAAAATCTGAGGAAGAGCATTCCAGGCAGAGAAAACAGCCTGTACAAAGGCCCTGAGGCAGGAGCCAGCCTGCCTGGCAGGTATGAGTGTAGAAGAGAGAGAGGTCAAGGTCACTAGAGAAGAAAGAACTGGACGTGTTCCAAGACACAGGCAAGGGCCGGTTCGCCAGGGCTTGGATTTTACAGGAAGGGTGACAGAAAGCAACCGCAAGGCTGCGTAGGAGAAGTAGCATGCTGATTTACGTTTTCAAAAGATCCCCTTGACAAGGAAGACAGCGTCTAAGGAGACAGGAGTGAGAAGATCATTTAGGAGATATTCTAGGTCAGGGGTCAGCAAAGCATGGCTGGCGAACCACCTGCTTTTGTAAAGAAAGTTTTACTGGAATACAGCCGCGTGCATTCCGCGTTGAGGAACTGAGCGGAGACCGTGTGGCGTACGATGCCCGTATACATCATTTACTGTTTGGACCTTTAAAGGGAAAAGTCTGCCGGCCCCTGTCTAGGCTAGAGATGATGGCACCCTGGATGAGCGCTTGCTTAAAAACAGTATTATAAATAACTGATTACAATACTAAGACCTGCTGCTAGAAACCCAACCTCCTATATCCAAGAGGCCATTTGCTATCAAACGAAACACTGTACAAACCTTGCCTCTACGACAGACTCGCAATCTTGCTTTCCGTGTTTGTTTTGGATAAGCTTGTGGAGGTTGGCTACTTAAGATCCAAATGTTACTTTGAACGACCCAGCTGGCAAAACAGGTGGATTAAAAGGCGAGGACACTGCAGTGGCTGGTGCCCCAAGGAGACTCTTGCATGTGCCATGATAAACCAACCGAGTGGCAAATGACTGACGTGGGGTTTTGGGGATTACTGGCCCGGCTGCTTTCACAGATGGCCCCAAGTGCTCCCAGTAGACAGTGAAGATGACCCCAAAACACAAAGAAAGGGGGACAAGGGCTCATGATTCTCAGGGGAGTCCCCCAACCGCATGCATGTCAAATCACTCCCAAACACAGAACCCCAAAACATAAACTCGACACATTAGGCACGTTCCCTGCTCCTTTGGGAGGACACTCTCAGCTTCCAGATCTTTTCCCTCCCTTCCAAAGTAGCTAGAGTGTGTTCCTGAGTCTTTGGCCTTCCTTATAATTTCTACGGTTAGGTTTCACATGTTGCCGGAATGTCATTTTTTCCCAAAGCCGATACGCTAAAAATGTTACAATAGTTTCCTGTTCCTGAATTTGATTAAAGGCTGAGGCTCTCAGATTTGTTCTTAAGTCATGTTTACTTCAGTTATCTATAATTTGGGAAATTTCCACTAAGAGAAAAGCAGTACAGAATACTGGTTAAGAGGGGTAGCCCTGAAGTCAATGGGCTGCACTTGAACTCTTGGTTAAACAATGTTAAACAGGAGTTTGACAATACAAGATACAATTATATCACTGACAATACGTTGTAGATATAACAACATTCTATAAAGAGACGAGGAACTCTTTCCTTCATACAAGTGCAACCTTGTTTCAAGAAATGATTTTACATGTCCACTAAAATAAGGAGTTAAAACTTAGTGTTTACTTATGTGCTGGGTACTTTGCAAAGACCATTTTAAATTCGCTACCTCATTTGTTCCTCTCCCCAATTCTCTAGGAGGCTGGTAGGATTTCCATTTTAAAACAAGGAAAAGCGAGGCTCAGAGAAGCTGAATGCTCTGCCCAAAGTCCCACATCTCATAAGCAGAGGCACCGTATTTAAGCCTGGCCTGCCCAGCTCTAGTCTGTGCTATCGACCACAGCGCTGGGCACCCCCTTTCGTCCGCCTAAGACTTTCTTAAGTATTTCTCACTTCCCAAGGACCTGAGACCTAATGATTTCCAGGGCACGGAGCTGAAGCAATTCCTCACGTCGTAACGGACCGTTGACGGGTAGCTGCTTAAGGGAGGTGAGGTACATTCTCAGCTAATATTGGTGCTGGCCAGAATATAAGAGAGTCACTGAAGCCAGGATATTCCAACAAAACCAAGGCCAGTCCGGAGCTTATCGGAGAGCCTGACCTTGAGGGGACTTTGCTACTGATGGTTTTTACCACTCGACCCCCTTCTCCCCTCTTTTGGAGGGAGGCAAGGAGGAAAATCAGTTATCTTGCTACACGTGCTGTTGGAGGCACCTTTATAGATGAAACACTAATCAACGTCACACATGTGACCCCGACTCTGAATAGTTAGCGGCAATGAGGAGAGGGGGAGCACTGAACTAGGAGGCAGTCAAGAGTCCTGGTTTTCCAGCCAGCTCTTCCAGGGTACGACCCCCAACGGCCTTGCTCCTTGGGGGTACTCACCTGTAAAATGCACGGACAGACTAAACCAGTGTTTTCCTAAGAGAAAGAGGTACACAGGCATATTTGGGAGATGCACGGATAAATGTTTTTAAACTTCTGTATATATATATTTCTTAGTTACCTTCCATGCATGGCAAAGTTTTTCACTTCTGCCAGTGATTAAGTTTCCTTTTAGAAATATTTTAAGTCTGAATTTTAAAAAGATTTAAAAATACTAAGTAAACACCGAGGGGGTCAGCGTTATGGCGAAAATCATGAAGGCGATATGCAAATCATTAAACTTAGGAATCAGCCATTAATCATCCCCAGGGCACACGTCTGCGACTAAAATTCTCTGACAAGGCTCATAATCCAAGTAGCTCGCCTTGTAAACCCAAACGGGAAGCCGTGACTATCTCCACTTCACAAGGAAAACATTATACCGACCAGGAACAGACAAAGCCACCTGAAGACCCAGTCATCCACACACCGTGTCCATGCTAGAGCCGCTGCTGATGGTCACGGACCCAGCAAGCACAGGCTGCAAGCTCCCGCCACCTGCCAGGGAGCAGGAACCCAACTTGCCTCCCAGGAACCCCTGCTCCACGGTCCCGAGTGACCCCGCTCAGACCCTGAGAATACGTGGGCTGGACCGAAAGCCGCTGCTTCCCACAGCAAGAAGAAACGGCGTGTCACCCAGGCAGTGGAGCCCAACGGCTAAGACCAAGTCCCAGACGGCAGGTTCTGGAGTCAGGGTGTGCAGGGTCAAGTCCCAGTGGCACTTCCCACAACCCAAGAGGGTCCCAAGGAGAGCAGCAGGTGTCTCAGACTTATCGCCTGCTAAGTGCCTGATGGTGCCCCCATTCCGTCTTCACGGGGACCTTACACGGTAGCTACTCTTCTCCTTATCGTGGGATTGGGAGCGTCTACCTGGAACTGTATCCGCCGGGATAATGAAATAACAATGTAAAGCACCCAGGACAACGCCAGGCCCGTGGTAAGAAATTAGAAGGGTTTACTTTTGTATTTTATTGAATAATAATAATAATAATAATAATAATAATAATATAGAGAAGGACACGGATCGTAAGTTTACAGCTCGTTGAACGTCCACTTCCTAAAATGCCTGTGGACTAGGGTCAAGATCAAGACACAGAACATTTCCGGCACCCCTGAGGTCTGCCTCATCACCTCCTTCCGTTACCCCAAGGTCTGCCTCATTACCTCCTTCCGTCACTACCTCCCCCCACCTCCCAAGGGGGACCTCCTAACGTCTAATATTAGCTATTAAAAAAAAATTATCACAACCATCAAAGACCTCCATTTTCCAGACGAAGAAACTAAGACTTAAAGAAGTTACATTGTGTGTCCAGTCACTAAGCTGGCGAGTGGCACAGAACCAGAACCTGAACTCACACGGTCTGAATCCGAAGTCTTAACAGGCACTTCAGGTGCAGCAGCACCCCCTTACCCACAGGGGATACATCCCAAGACTCTGGAGGCCTGAAACCACAGGCAGCACCCAACCCCACGTATATCGTTTTTCCCTTTACATACGTGCCTGTGATAATAAAGTTGACCTTACAAGTTACGTACGGTAAGAGATGAACGATAACTAAAAGGAAAATAGAACTGTATAATATACTGTAAAAAAAAAAAAAGTTATGTGAACGTGGTGTATCTCGTACTGGACCCGCTCTACTTGTGGTGACACGAGGTGGGTGACAGAGGCGTTGTGGAGCAGCGTTAGGCTACTACCGACCTGACAACGTGTCAGGAGGACCGTTCGCTTCTGGAGTGTGATGGACCAAGGGTGACTGAAACTCTGGAAAGCAAAACCGCAGATGGGGGGGGGGGCTACTGTACTACCCCCTGGGGTTTTGCGACCATCAAATGAGAGAACGTATATGGAAGTCCTTGCCTGGCATCCAGCGCAACAGGGGCTCCATGAATGCTGGCCATTGTTGTCATGAGACGGGGCCCCAGCTGATCCTGCCCTATTTACTAGCATTAACCAAAACAAGGAATTCTATAGGCCAAATAAGGTACAGCACTTCGTGGTGGCTTTCCTGACAACCTCATGCCACCCACATTGGGGCAGAATGGAACTTCCCTCTCTGTGTCTGCAAAGCACTTTATAAACTACCTTTGAATAATGTAACTCACTGACAAAGTTATTGGTTCTATGGTCTCCCCACTACAGGGAGCTCTTGGAACAGACTTGTCTCAAGCTTCTTAGTACCGCCAGGACAAAGGTTTTTTAACTGAGAACTTCAGGGCTTGGCTTTAGAGAATTCACGAACCTCCTGAAATTACACACAAAACTATTTAAACATTGCTGTGGTGAGGCTCAAAGTTTTCAAGAGTCTTAAAAAGGCCCCTGCTCCCAGAAGTTAAAGCACAACTCCCCTGATGCATAGCAAAGTGCTCGCCACATGGAAGGTACCCCTCAAAGGCTTGCTAAATTTAAAGCAGATCTGGAGAAGCCCACTGGTAGCCACAATGCTGAGACGACCAGGCGAAGCTCTAAGCTGAAATAACGCTCCAGCGGGACCCTCCAGCGCAGGCCCTAAAGAGGGTAGGTCCGTTCCCCTTCTACCCTACGTCCCAGTGAATTCCACCGGCATCCTTCGATGCTTTGTTCAGATTCCGAAGTCTCAGAGATGGAAAATTAGCCAGCCACCTCTGTGAAGGAACCAAGCCCTTAGAATGCAGAAAATGGGGGTCCAAGAACGACGGCATTAACTCTTTGTGTGCCTTTGAGAAAACTGCTTTATTTTCCTTTGGCTCGTTATTGTCAAATACACGATGAGAATGAGAACCCTCGTCCCGGCTACTTCACTCGCTCACTGGCTGGACTGAGCCCACAAGAAGACGAAACCAGCCGCAAGCTGTCGTATCTTTGTGCTGGCCCAGCATCCAGGCAAGAGGCCCATGGAGTCAGCAGATCCTCAAATAATGGCAGGCAATTCGAATCACATCACTACTTCTATTAACACTACTCAGTCTTGCAAGTGATTTGCTATCATCTGGTGTGAGGATCAAAGTATAGTCGACGTCTCCAAGAGAAGTACCAACTATTCTTTCCCAAGTGTCTTTATAAGAAAACTCCAAATGCGACACATTTTCAAGAGAGGTGATTCTTAACAGAATAAAAGGGTTGCACAGGAAAGCTGGGGAGAAGGGGAGTCTGAATAGGTGCCCAATATAACATAATACAAAGCAAAAGAACCCAAAGATATGATCAATTTTTTTTCAGCTCCAGCTAGATGTCAGCTCTCTGAACGTTCGCAGGCTTGAAGGAACTATTGAGATTATGTAGCTTAACGTTTCCTGAAACGTGATCTGTAGAATATGACTTGGTTTTATGAAAAGAAAGTATGAAATTACATTAACTTCAGGATATCTACAACGCACACCCCGAACTCTTGTAGGACTTAATACACACAAGCGTATTAAAGGTTCGGAGAAATCTGGCATTAAAAAGTCAATTCACCTTTACTTAACCCTGTATTCCCCAAATGTTATCTGTCCATGACCCCTTTCCCATGGAAGATCTATGAACAGCCTGTAGATCAAATGTTGGGAATGGCTGGCCCAGCATGAGGTCATATAGCTACTTGCGGGAGACCCAGGTCTCCTAAATCTCCATACACAATTCTTTCCATTAGAAATTTCAAATAAAGGGGGCGCCTGGGTGGCTCAGTCAGTTAGGTGTCCGACTTTGGCTCAGGTCATGATCTCACGGCTTGTGAGTTCGAGCCCCACGTTGGGCTCTGTGCTGACAGCTCGAGCCTGGAGCCTGCTTCCGATTCTGTGCCTCCCTCTCTCTGCCCAACCCACTCTCATTCTGTTTCTGTCCCTCTCAAAAATAAACAAACAAACAAAAATCTCAAATAAAGGTGTGCCTGGGTGGCTCAGTCGGTTAAGCTCAGTTAAGTCCGACTTCGGCTCAGGTCATGATCTCACGGTTCGTGGGTTCGACCCTGCGTCGGGCTCTGTGCTGACAGCTCGGAGCCTGGAGCCTGCTTCAGATTCTGTGTCTCCCTCTCTCTCTGCACCTCCCCTGCTCATGCTCTGTCTCTCTCTCAAAGACAAATAACAAAGACATTTTTTTTAAAAAAAAAGTCTTTCCGGGGCGCCTGGGTGGCGCAGTCGGTTAAGCGTCCGACTTCAGCCAGGTCACGATCTCGCGGTCCGTGAGTTCGAGCCCCGCATCAGGCTCTGGGCTGATGGCTCGGAGCCTGGAGCCTGTTTCCGATTCTGCGTCTCCCTCTCTCTGCCCCTCCCCCGTTCATGCTCTGTCTCTCTCTGTCCCAAAAATAAATTAAAAAAAAAAAAAAAAAAAGTTGAAAAAAAAAAAGTCTTTCCTTTAAAAGAAAAAAAGAAATTTCAAATAAAAACCAGAGATGGACTCACAATTTGGAAAGGGATGAGGAGAAAACAACTTGTTGACTAGGCATCCCAATGGCAACCCAGAGAGCCAATGCCCCGTGTGAAAGGGCAGCTGCTACTCGGCTCCTGCTGAGTACTGCCATTCCAGAATGTGGGAGCAGTGTGGCCAGATTTTTCCCAGAAAAGCTAGAAACTCAAGTTTTACTGGACGTCATTCTAGTTTCTAAGTGTTGGCACTGTGTAGGTGAAACAAAGCGTGCCTGCAGGCCCCCTGTGAGCCTTCTCCAGCCCGTGAGCCACCAGCTTGGGAACTCTGGTCTAGGCAAATTTGTATCTACAGAACAAATGGGACTCTGGAAGAAACCAAAGTTTGATGATACATTTGGGCTATCAGATTTTAAGAGAAAGGTAAAGAAGTCTCCGTTGAAAACAAGAAAAACCTTAGAAACATACAGTGGAACGCAGTGTGCATTTACTATTTACCTTACAATAGCAAACAGGAAGTTCAGGGCTTCCGTGAAAGCAGTGACCCAAGTAGATGGTCACATCACCAAAACCCTTGAACAAGGTCTCACTCTTTACAGGGTACTCTACTGGGTCCCACCAAAGATACAGCAACAGGGTTTGAGGGAGCAAAAATGAACGCACCTTCAGTCGTCAGTCCCTGGTGACTGAGGGACCTGAGCTACGCAAACTGGGCGTGTGTGAGACAGTCTCGGCGGAGTCCGGCTTAAATCGATGGAGACGCCACACACTTGCCGTGAGTCAGAAACATCACACATTAAGGAAGCAGAGGCAGTCTCTCTCTGGGAGTGACCAGGGGCCAATGAACAAAGGCTCTGTCTTTTAATGGCGGATGCACATTCTCGTAAAGGCAACGTAGCGCCAGATCTTCTGCTGAGGCTCAAAGTGTGAGACAGCAGCATGGCATGGCATCTTCCGGAGGACCAAGGAAATTCTGAGGCCCTAACCCAATGAACCTTTCCCCCCAAAAAGTACTGTAAAGAACAGGCGCCAGGCCTACGGAACTGTCCAAAAGGCTGCTTTCTTACTGGTTCTGCATCGGCTCAGTCCCGATCGTTAGGGCGCAGAACCGTCATGGTGCTCAACCCCGACAGGCTCCGATCACACTGTATTCATGCGAACGGAACAGCCGCGGAGTTATGCAACACACAGCACTGACTGCGTCTAGGTCGACACAGGAGCTTAAAGTCCCGAAAAGCACCAGCCGTCAGGCAAGAGAACTTCTAGTCGGGTGATGACCGACAGACAGCTGGCCCAACCTGGGGAAGGCGGCTGGGAACCTGCGACACACTGTGGCGGTCACACTGTCCTGTGAACAAGCAAACGTGTGCGCTAGATGGCGGGGGCTACTGGATCCCCAGGAGCAGGGGGCTTTGGGGAAGTATTTTCGCTCTTAGAAAAAACCAACCAAACAGAAGGGATTCGTATCTAGTTATCCATCATCTCCACGAAGACGTCTGGGAGCCCAGACAGTCACGCAGTGCGGCTGCAGGGCAGGATGGCCGAGCCTGGTCTGGCTCTGGGTCCACCTCCCACCCTTACGAGGACCCTACTCTCTCTAAACGAGTTTAACAAATACTTTATTTTTGCTGACCCGCCAAGGAGTTAGGAGAGCTGAACGTGCTTTTTCAATACCCCGCAGGTCTTAGATCTTCATCAACGGGACCGAGTCAGACCGCACTTGGACACGTGGATACTTCCCTTCAGAACGGTCGTACGCTATTAACTCACTGCTGGGGAAAATTTTAAATTTTACACAACTTCAGAGACTCCCTTTTGATCGAGGAATACCGTGTTCACAGTGAACTAACAGTAACAAGGGGCTGGTTCCCTCTGTTGGAAAGAGTCCAGAGGATACGCAGGAGGCTTCAAGATGCCAGGCAGGAAGCTTAGTGGGTTTAGGTACTGGACTCCACAAACCAGACTTAATAGAAACAGGAGGTTCAAATCCCAGCAGGGCCAATTTGGACTTTATTGTGGTTTTCTAGATAAAGTGAGCACAAGACAGCTTACCCCTCCCTGACAAACTAGCGAGGGCTTTATAGACCATTGCTGGTGTTTATGAGGGCATGTCAGGGGGCGAGGGGGTGGAGGGAAGCTGCACAATCATTTAAATAAATAAGTACACTGTCTTTTATTTCCAGTTACTGGAGAGAAAAAAAGCACATCTCTGCAACATGCCGTGTATACAATGAAGTAGAACCATCATCAACCGGATGCCCAAATAACAGGAGACCCTTTGAGGTAAGGTCTTCTATAAAGCACACAACAGGACGCCGGGGTGGCTCAGTCGGTGGAGCGGCCGACTTCGGCTCAGGTCATGATCTCGTGGTTCGCGAGTTCAAGCCCCACATCGGGCTCTGTGCTGACAGCTCGGAGCCTGGAGCCTGCCTCCGATTCTGTGCCTCCCTCTCTCTCTGCCCCTCCCCTGCTCACGCTCAGTCTCTCTTTCTCTCTCTCTCTCAAAAATAAATAAAAACATTTTTAAAAAAATAATAAAAAATAAATAAAGCACACAACAGTTTCAATTTCTCACATTCCATTCTTGCTCAATGCGAATCTGGAAATAAACCTAAAATTACCCACAAACCTGTTTTTTTTCTTTAGATTTTTAAAGGCCATCAAATCCTTGCAGATAGTATCGACCTCCAGCTGTGAATACTCAGAAGTAATACACTTACAGCACTGTCTCCATTGGGCTTATTACTGCTCCAGTCAATGGCGCATTTCAGAGCTGGGAACATTTCCAATGAGGTTCTCTTTGCTAGTAGGAAACACCACCGCTTCACCAATCCACATTAGGTCAGCATTTAACAGAGGGTCTCCCTCCCTCTTGAGCAGGTTGTCCAAGAATACGAGTTCAACCACTGGCTCAAGAGAAGCAGAAAGTCTTCTCAATGGTTCGAAATTCATTTTATGTTCAACTACAGGCCTTCTGTAAACTGCGGATCTGGGCTCTTTAGGGTAGTGACTATAATTCTTCCTGGATGCAGAGGGCCACCAGGTCGAGTGTCACATAGCAGCCACAAAGCGAAAGCCATTACATTATTAGTAGCCAGTGAGAGACAAAGTTCAGGACCCTGTACTGTAGAGGAGAGCAGCGCGACACGCCGGCAAGCAGAGTAGTGGAAGGGGCTGTGAAGTCTAAGTAGGGTGGATACTCACTACTGTACTGGTTGATGCCTAGGCAGTAAGTGACAAGCCATCAGACACAATTTTAGGTGGAACCACAGGTATGGGAAGTGCTGGGATCCAATATGTCTATAGGAGCATCGGTATTAAAATGAAAAGTCAGTATCGGGGACACAGGTAGGGTTCCCGCCCCTGGAATACCGGAAAGAGATGTAAAGACCATTATCTTCAAGCGACCAAGTGGAGACCTTCTTCTAATACAATGAGTCCTGTGGCTTTCTGTTAGGAATCAAGCAGTAATTAGTTACAGCCCAACTTTTACACTGTCAGTTATGCCTACAATTAAATAGGAAGAGACGATGACTGTAACACACTCGGCAGAAACGGTTTAGGTGCTAGAGCTAACCTGTAAGATTTACACACGATACAAGGACACGTTTTGCTCTAAGCACCCTGCCGGAAGCCAGAGTATTCCTGGCAGGTCCCATATTCGCTCTCCAGGGAAGCCCGCAATCTCTTAAAACCCAGCTTAGTTAACTCTGGCAAAATGCACGACATTGTCAGATGGTAAAGTTTCACCGTTGGGATGAGTCCATCTCACATTCTCCCCGAGAGAGAGGAAAACTACTGCCCGTAAGGGATTACTTCTACGTCTTGGGGTCCACCCACACCTATTTAACATCCTCCTCTCTCCCCTCTCCAAGAGCAACTTCAAAAGTAAAGTACCCTCGAATTCCTTCCACTCCAGTCTTGGAATACAGGAAGCCCGAAGACGATGTTTTCCAAGTTTTAAGAAGCTACAGGGCCCGAGACGGCCGCTCTGTGTCTATACCCGGGTCCTCACCGGGAGCTCCCCAGCCCCCTTCCCCTCGCGAACCCCAGAAGCCCACGCTGGATGCCCTGCAGGCCCAGCCCGGGCGCGGGGGCGCGATGGGGCCAAGCGACCCCGGCAAACCGTTTCCCAGCGGCTGCACCTAGGAGAGCCGCCCGACAGGCTGGGCCCGGGCGTCGCGGTGGCGCTTCCTCCCTCCGCTTCCCCGGCTGCCGGCGCCCCAAGAAAAGGCCGAGCTCGGCTGAGGCGTCAGCCCAGGCTGCCTCCCGCCCCCAGGCCCGACCCCCTCCTCCCAATCGGGCCCGGCCCGGCCCCGCCTCGGGCTCTCGTGCTCCCTCCAGCCGGCCCCGCCCGTACCTGCCGGACCCGGTGCAGGGCGTCCACGAAGCCCTCGGCTTTCATCCCCACCGGAGCGCTCTGCCCCTGCACCAGCTCCGCCATTACCGCCCCCGCCGCCGCCGCTCAGCTCCCCCGTCCGGCCTCCAGCTCCGCTTGGGGACCCGTAGCCGGAAAGGGAAAGTCGCCCCACTTCCGGCGGAAGGGAAGCCGGGACGCTGGAAGCGAGAGGAGCCGTGTCGGGGGGGGGAGGGGGGGGCGGGGCCAGGGCACGTGATCCCAGCCCGGCCGGAAGTGGGGGCGGGGCCGCGGGCGCGGGGGCGTGTCCAGCGCCGGGGGCGGCAGCGGTCTGGCCTCGAGGAACGGGGAGCTGTTCCCAGACCGGATTTGGGCCAGGCCCGTCGCTGATGTCGTGACAGGCCCTTGAGGCTCGGATGGGGCCCGAGGTGTCCGGCTCTCGGCTGTTTGGAAACCCAGAGAGAAGTGACGTGGTTTTCCCAAGACAGCCCCCGAGCAGCCCTGGTTCACTAGAAGCCTGACCCTGGCAGTCCCTCCCAGGAATGGCCATTGGTTTGGAATATTGGGACTGAGCTCTTGGAAATGGCACCATTGAGGGCCCAGAGGGAGGCTGGAGGTCGAGGGGGCAGCGCCGCAAAATGTCTGTTCCCCAACATTTGCAAAGAGCACCCGGCCGGGGTCCAGGTGGCAGGAGGACGAGGCTGGGCTAAACCACACCTGGGATTACCTGGCGACACAGCTCAGGAAGGACGCTCCCGCTGGAAAGCCAGCATGCTGTCCTCTTACACATTCCTGCGCTAACTCTGGGGCTCTGGGGAAAGAAGAGATAGGGACAGGACCATCATTGTTTCCATGCCTGCTGACTCAAAACCGTCCTGCCAGAGGGCTTCTTGGAATGCTTAAGTAACTTTCTCCTAATGGTACTCGCTAGGTGTCGATAACTTCAAAGCAAGGGAAAGAATCTTCGTGCTGGAACACACGTGCGCCTTTGAGATGGCGCTTACAAATGAGCAAACAAACCCGCCAGAAGGGAAACAAGGCTTAGGGGCTTTGACACACATCTTGCTGGTGGCAGGCCCAAGCAGGGGCTCCCATCTTTTGATTAACACGATTGCCTTTAGGATTAATATTTCCCAAGGCCTGTGGCGCCAAGGAGTTGGATTTTAATGGAGAGTCATGTCAAGCATTTTACGTGCCTCTTGAAGTTACGAAGGAAGAGGAGCACCAGAAAGGAAATTGAGAAGTAAAATACGGTGTGGCTTTCCTTTGATGATCCTTTGCTAAGAGAGCTTTGGGTTTTAGAAAGAAGTGTGTGGAGTAACTGGCCAATCGAAGAGAAGTTCTTCATTTGTTAGTGACTTTGCGACCACACTGTGAGTTCCTTTAGGGCAGAGACGGGGTCTCTTAGTTTTCCCTGTATCCCTAGAATTTGACACACGGTGGTTTTCTGCCAAGAGAAGTTATTTTGAATCGAATAATGCCAAATTGGAATAAGTCCTAGATTATGGCGAAATAAAAGAATTTGGCAAACTTGTCACAGTGAAGGTTATCACTTTCAGGCAAAGTGTTTCAACCCGTGTGGAAAAGCACAGAGTTGGCCATGGTTGCTGTTACCGGTGAAGGGTTATCATGAGGCAGAACCAACGCATGACCGGACATATCTATCCTGGACATACCGGACCAACACATGCTAACATATCTATTTGTGGCCCATCCTGGGTGTGTTGAGTGTTTTAATTTTGCCAAGTTTGTAAAACTCAAGGTGAAGGTGGCATCAACCTTCAGGAACGGGGATGGTTCTACCGACCCAATATCACAATGCTTGTGTTTTGAATATTTTTAAAAATCTGAGGTGAGTATGTTAATCCAAATTCCAGCTGGCTCTCCCTATGAGTATAAACAGCGAAAACAGGGCTATTGGCCCAAACCTAAGGTGTATTCCAAAGACTACAGAGTGTCTAAGTAGGAAGACAAAATTCGGATTCTTCCTCTTTTACTGGTTCAGTAACTTCGGGCAACTGACTTATTTCTGAGGGCGCAGAAGGGGAAGACGACCCAGACCCGATCAAGTCCAATGGTGTATGTCCTACTAGCACACTGGATTTCATCATCTTAAAATTCATCATAATTTATTTTATTTTATTTTAATTTTTTAATGTTTATTTGAGAGACAGGGAGAGAGAGAAACCGGGCATGACCAGGGGAGGGGCAGAGAGAGAGGGAGACAGAATCTGAAACAGGCTCTAGGATCTGAGCTGTCAGCACAGCCCAATGCAGGGCTCAAACCCACCAACCATGAGATCATGACCTGAGCCAAAGTCAGACACTTAACTGACTGAGCCACACAGGTACCCCTATCACAATCTATTTTAAATCACTGTGTAATTATTTGTTTATTATTTGTTTCTTCCACTATAACAAAATGAACAGTTTAGCTAGTTACAGAACTCTGGACTGTAAATAATTTTTCTTTAAAATATTGGAGGCATCACTCACTGTCTCTAGCGTCCAGTATTTTTTTTTTTTACTGTTTTGTTTTTTATTTTTGAGACAGAGAGAGACAGAGCATGAACGGGGGAGGGGCAGAGAGAGAGGGAGACACGGAATCGGAAGTAGGCTCCAGGCTCTGAGCCATCAGCCCAGAGCCTGACGTGGGGCTCGAACTCATGGACCATGAGATCATGACCTGAGCTGAAGTCAGACGCTTAACCGACTGAGCCACCCAGGCGCCCCTAGCGTCCAGTATTTTAAAACAGCTTTATTGATAAAAACTTGATACACAATAAACTGCACATAAGTAAGGTGTATACTTTGATATTGTTTCACATATACATACAACTGTCAAGGTCATGAACATATACACCACTAGCCATCTTACCCTTCCACGCTTCTTCAGCCTCCACCCCACCAGCCTCTCCATCTGCAAACAACCACCAATAGGTTTTCTGTCACTCTAGGTTAGTTTGTGTTTTCTAGAATGTTATATAAGTGAAAGCAGACAGCATGACTCTTCTGCCTGAGGTGTTTCACAGAGCATAATTATTTTGAGATTCATCCATATTGTGCCATGTATGAAAAGTTCATTCCTTGTCATTGCCTAATAGTATTCCATTGAATGGATATACCACAATTTATTTATCTGCTTACCTGTTAGTGGATATCTGGACAGTTTCTGATTTGGGGGATATTATAGTTAAATTTGGCTATCAGTCTTTATATGGACATACACTATTATTTCTGTTGGACTGACACATGGCCTTAAAGGACTGGGGTTGGCAATGGAGCAAGCCTGGCAGGTCAGGAAGTACACACACTCTCTCTCTCTCCATCTCTTGCCTTGGTAACTGTCTTGTGCCTTTTTTGGCTTCATCCTTTCTGGTGGCCAACCTGCTACTTCTGCTTCTCAGACTGGATGATGGACTATTGGAGCAGACAGCACTGGGGTTTACACAACATCACTTCCAGCCACCTGAAGAGAAACTGACTCATATATCTTGGCTCCAGGTTTAGAATTCTAGGGCACAATTCTGATTGGCTCAGAAAGGCCAGGTGTCCACCCCTAAACCAATCAACTGCGGCCAGGAGTGGGGTTCATCATCACCCTTGAAGTTGGATTGGAGGTTGGAATGGAATGGAATGGAATGTTTGTTGGGCAGACAAAAGTCAGTGACTGTTATAGTCACACGAAGAAAGAACTGGCTTCATATTTGTTTGTCGTCTTCCTTTTGAGGAGCTGAAATTACTCTTATCTCTTACCCTCCCGGCCTTCCCATCATCTTTGTGAGGCACCATAGGTTAGCATCAGATTCTCCATTTTATAAGTGGAGAAAATAAGGCACGGTGAAACCAAATGACATACCCAGATCCCTAATAGCAATTGCTGTATGTCTGTATTCCCAACACCCCTTCTCTGTAAGTGACAATGAAGTGTAATGGGTGGATAAATCCCAGTTTATCACATCCTTAAGTATTTTCACTTGGGTGGAGTTCCCCCAGATGCTCTGCTAGAATTGAAGTAGTATCATTGGGTCTATTCAGAGCTATTCTTTTCCTTGTGGACAGTAGGATATTTTCTCCAGCTCATTATTCATTCCTCACCGCTGATGATGGATAGATTGGCTGGATATAGAATTTTAGATTGGGATAATAATTTACAAGGCAAGGCATTCTTTTACTACCTTCAAGCAACCGTCATTGCTGTTGAGAAGACTGATGCTATTCTGCTATATTATCCTTTTGACCTTTTCCCCCTTCTCTCTGGAAATCTTTTTTTGGTCTTGGAATGAGTCATTTTCCATCCTTTATGCTGGCCCTTTTTAGTTGCCCTTCTGATGTGAAAATTTATGTCCTTCAGTTCTGAGAAATTGTCTTGAATTATTTAAATTTTTTTTAACATTTATTTATTTTTTTTTTAAAAAAAATTTTTTTTCAACCTTTTTTATTTATTTTTGGGACAGAGAGAGACAGAGCATGAACGGGGGAGGGGCAGAGAGAGAGGGAGACACAGAATCGGAAACAGGCTCCAGGCTCCGAGCCATCAGCCCAGAGCCTGACGCGGGGCTCGAACTCACGGACCGCGAGATCGTGATCTGGCTGAAGTCGGACGCTTAACCGACTGCGCCACCCAGGCGCCCCTACATTTATTTATTTTTGAGACAGAGAGAGACAGAGCATGAGCAGGGGAGGGTCAGAGAGAGAGGGGGACACAGAATCTGAAACGGGCTCCAGGCTCTGAGCTGTCAGCACAGAGCCCGACGCGGGGCTCGAACTTACGGACCGTGAGATCATGACCTGAGATGAATTCAGATGCTTAACCGACTGAGCCACCCAGGCGCCCCTATCTTGAATTATTTAATTGAGGATTTCCCCCAGCACTTTCTCTATTCATCTTTCTAGAGTTTCCATTATTTGGATATTGGATCTCCTACACTGGTCCTCTAATTGTCTTCTATTTTCTACTTTCTGTCTTTCTTTTTACTCTTCTTTCTGGGCTATTCCCTCAATTTCATCTTTCAATCTTTCTGTAGGGTTTTTCATGTATGCTGTCCTGTTTTTAACTCACAAGAGTTCTTCTTTACTCTCCTAACAATTCTTTCTTTGAAAAATCACATTCATTTCCCCACAAATACGTGGCCAACTAATCTTCAACAAGGCAGGAAAGAGTATCCAACTGAGAAAAGACAGTCTTTTTAGCAAACGGTGTTGGGAGAACTGGACAGCAACACGCAGAAGAATGAAACAGACACTTTCTTACACCCTACACAAAAACAAATTCAAAATGGATGAAAGACCTACATGTGAAACAGGAAACCATCAAAATCCCACAGGAGAGAACAGGCAGCACTCTTTGACTTAGGCCACGGCAACCTCTTACTTGACATGCCTCTGGAGGCAAGGAAAACAAAAGCAAAAATTAACCACTGGGACCCCATCAAGATGAAGAGCTTCTGCACAGCAAAGGAAACAATAAAACTAAAAGGCAACCGACAGAATGGAAGAAGATATTTGCAGATGGCATCTCAGATTAAGGGTTAGTATCCAAAATCTATAAAGAATTTACCAAACTCAATACCCAACAAACAAATAATCCATGGCAGAAAACATGAATAGACACTTTTCCAAAGACGACATCCAAATGGCCAACAGACGCATGAAAAGATGCTCAACATCACTCATCATCAGGGAAATGCGAATCAAAACCACACTGAGATACCACCTCACACCAGTGAGAGTGGCTAAAATGAACAACTCAAGAAACAACAAATGTTGGCGAGGATGCGGAGAAAAGGGAACGCTTTTGCACTGTTGTTGGTGGTAATGCAAACTGGTACAGCCACTCTGAAAAACAGTATGGAAGTTCCACAAAAAATTACAAGTAGAACTACCCTATGACCCAGCAATTTCACTACGAGGAATTTATCCAAAGGATATGAAACTGCTGATTCGAAGGGGCAAATGCACCCCAATGTTTATAGCAACGCTATCAACAATAGCCAAATTGTGGAAAGACCCCAACTGTCCATCAACTGATAAATGGATAAAAAAGACATGTGCGTACACACACACACACACACACACACACACACACACACACACACACTGGAATGTTACTCAGTGATGAAAAAGAATGAAATCTTGCCATTTGCAACAACATGGATGGAACTGGAGGGTATTATGCTAAGCGAAATAAGTCAGCCAGAGAAAGCAGATATCATACGATTTCACTCATACATGGAATTTGAGAAACTCAACAGATGAACATAGGGGAAGGGAAGGAAAAATAAGAAAAAAACAGAGAGGGAGGCAAACCATAAGAGACTCTTAAATAAAGAGAACAAACTGAGGGCTGCTAGAAGTGGGGCAGGTGCGGTGGGAGGATGGGTTAAATGGGTGACGGGCCTTAAGGAGGGCACTTTTGGGGATGAGCCCTGGGTGTCATATGTAAGAGATGAATCACTGGGTTCTACTCCTGAAGCCAAGACTATGCTGTATGTTAACCGACTTGAACATTAAACAAACAAACAAATAAATAAAGGAAAAAATAACATTCATTCCTTATTTTGGGGATGGAATACCTTCCCTTATCTGAGGATTATAGTACTTTTTTTTTGAGGATTATAGTACTTTTGAAGAAGTTTATTCTTTCTGTATAGTGTATGTTCCTTATAGCTCACTGTTCCCATTTATTTTATGCATCTATGTATGTAGGTAAGTGGGCTTTATGGTCCCTATATCTCATGTTACAGACTTTTCTCAGATGCTGGGGAATCCACGGTGGTCTGCTCATGCCTCTGGGTAGGTGAGGATTGTAGACTCTCAGCTTCACTGTAGGAAGATCCACCTGGGGTGTTTTGGGGCGTCCTCCAATGTCAGCTTGTTTAAGCTGTTCCTCTTGGGCAAGTTAGATTCCCTACAAAAATTTATCCCAGGCTCCTTCCTGGAAACCAGAGCACCTATCTTAGTTTAAGTTATATCTTCATTCACCTGATTCTTTGACTAATACTTGTCTCCCTCACATGACCGTGAACTTTGGAGATGGAGGTATTGTGTCCATATTGTTTGCTATGTATCTCCAGCATCGAGCACATAAGATGTGTTCAATGAACAATTATTTCTATAAATTAATGAACGGAGTCTGTTGACAATGTCCCATCATATTCTTTTCATCCCCGCTTTATTATTTTGTATTATGAAATAACATAGGCATATAAAAAAGTATATAGGCTAATGTGATGGACAGCCACTTATTTACCCAATACCAATATAAGAAATCAGCACCGAAGTTACTAGTGAAAAACCCTGTGCTGGGGTGCCTGGGTGGCTCAGTTGGTTAAGCGTCTGACTTCGACTCAGGACATGATCTCACGGTTCGTGGGTTCGAGTCCTGCATTGACAGAGTCATACTCCGTCTCTCTCTCTCAAAAATAAATAAAACATTAAACATTTTTTTTAATTAAAAAAAAGAATTTGACTACTCTAGGTACTTCATGTAAGTGGGATCATATAACATTTGTCCATTTGTGCCTGGCTTATTTCACTTACCACAAAGTCTTCAAGGTTCATCCATGTTGTAGCAGGTATCAGAATTTCCTTCCTTTTTTTGGGAATGCAAGTTGGTGCAGCCACTCTGGAAAACAGTATGGAGTTTCCTCAAAACACTAAAAATAGAACTACCCTACGACCCAGCAGTGGCACTACTAGGCATTTATCCATGGGATACAGGTGTGCTGTTTCGAAGGGACGCATGCACCCCCATGTTTATAGCAGCACTCTCGCCAATAGCCAAAGTACAGAAAAGAGCCCAAATGTCCACTGATGGATGAATGGATAAAGAAGATGTGGTCTATATAGACAATGGAGTCATTACTCGGCCATCAAAAAGAATGAAATCTTGCCATTTGCAACGACGTGGCGGGAACTAGAGGGTATTCTGCTAAGTGACATCAGTCAGAGAAAGACAAAAATCATATGACTTCACTCATATGAGGACTTTAAGAGACAAAACAGATGAACATAAGGGAAGGGAAGCAAAAATAATATAAAAACAGGGAGGGGGACAAAACAGAAGAGACTTATCAATATGGAGAACAGACCCAGGGTCGTTGGAAGGGTTGTGGGGGTGGGAGATGGGCGAAATGGGTCAGGGGCACTAAGGAATCTACTCCTGAAACCACTGTTGCACTATATGCTAGCTAATTTGGATGCAAATGAAAAAAATAAAACATAAAATTTAAAAAAAAAAGAATTTCCCTCCTTTTTAAGGCTGAATGACAGCCCATGGTATGTATACACTACATTTTATATATTCATCTGTGTACAAATATCTATTTGCACAAATATCTGTTTGAGTCTTTGCTTTCAATAAAATGAATTTTAGTTTATGTTCTTTTCATGGGATGAGCACATACTAGCTCCCTAGGAAGAGAAGTCCCTTTGGGGCTTACCTCTATTCCCCTCAGCACGTCGTATATAGTGAGTACTTAGAAAAATAATGGTTGGCTCATTGGTGGAAAGAGAAGGTCGTATTTCACCCTTAGCCGGTCATGGTTACCATGTCTGATGCATGGGCCACTCCATGATTATTCTTGGGGAGGTTCTGAGATAGAGTCTCACCAAATGTCATATCTCCTAGGAACAGGAACTGCCCTGTGGGCCACACTCTCCAAGCTAGGACTAACTATTCTGGGACTGGTTCCTATTCTAGCAAAATAGTTGCCAGTTGAGATAAGAAGGGCTTTATTCATCAAAAGAAGGGGGTGAAGGCATAGCACAGCCAGGTACAGACCTTTGACCTTTGCTGTTCAGGTTTTACAAATGCTCAACTGGCAGCCAGGGGAGGCAGGATCTGATCTGCTTGATGGTGGAGGGGACAAGATAAGGACACCAAGGCTCAGACAAGTCAAGACATGAGCCATGACCACTTAGCTTTCCGCCCTCATAAGATTATATTAGCTTTCTATTGTTGTGCAACAAAGGACCACAAATTCGGCAACTTAAAACAATGTATTATCTCACAGTTCTGTGGGTCAGAAGTTGTGTCACAGTGCAGCTGGGATCTTTTCCTGGGGTCCCGCAAGGCCGAAATCAAGGTATTCCTGTGGCTGAAGTCTTATCGGAGGCTTGGTGTCCGTGGGGTCCGAAAAGCTCGTGGGGTTTTTTAATTCACGTCTTTGCATTTGCAGAATCAAGGAGGCTGAATGTTCCTGACTCGTAAGAACACAGCTCTCTGACACTTTATCTCCTTTCGAAGGCTCAATTGATTATGTCAGGCACACCCAAGATCATTTCCCTTTTGATTAACATAAAATTAACTGATTAGTGGCCTCTTGACAGGAATGATATCCCATCAAATTCCTAGATCTCATCTGCTCTCAAGGCAAGGGGATTAGACAGGATTTCTACAAGAGGCAACAGGAGCTTTGCACCACAGAAATCAACGAAGTTTCTTTTCCGTGTAACAAAATAGGACTGGTGGGTGTGGGGGAGTAAGGAGGGTGATCAACCCATCAGATTTGCCTGGGAAGGAAGCGTTTCAGGATGGGGGACTTCGGGTAGTAAAACCGGGAAGGTCGTGGGAAAATTGGGATAAGCCGGTGACTCAAGATGTAGAAAGAACAGACGCATGAAACCTCACCCTCCTTAAGGCACCAGTCTTGCTACCTTGGACATCCCTGATTGTTGCTTTGGACTTTCAGGAGGGGAAGACGATTGAAAGGGTAAATAAAGCAAAGTAAAAAGGTGGGGAGGGGTGCCTGGGTGGCTCAGTCAGTTGAGCGTCTAACTCTTGATTTCAGCTCATGATTTCATGGTTCACAAGTTCGAGCCCACACTGGGCTCTATGCTCACAGTTCAGAGCCTGGAGCCTGCTTCGGATTCTGTGTCTCCCTCACTCTCTGCCCCTCCCCTTGCTCATGCTCTCTCTCTCTCAAAAAGAAATAAAAGTTAAAAAAAAAAAAAAACTCTGTGGGTGGAATTAAATCTGATAAATACACTCAATTGTTAATTCATTCAATGAGGTTCAAAATCTTTTTTTCTAAAGGTAAGAGCAAAACTTGCTTCTGTAGATACGGCAGTCTCAAGAATGCTTCGTGTAGAAAATTAAGTTCCCCTTGCTCCTACTTCCAGAAATCTCTACCGATACAGTTTTGTAAAATAATGATGATGATGCCATTACAAAAAAATATATGTTAAGAGATAAAATAATATTCAGCACCCAGAGAGGAGGAAGTCACTTCAGGCTGGGCCCAGAAACAACGCGAGAGACCAAGAAAAAATGTGATGGAGAAGGTGGCATTTCAGATGGGCCACGTGGACATTTGGAGATGTGGCAGAAGGGCATTCCTGGTGAAAGGAACAGCATGAGCAAAGGTATAAAGTCAAGAAGATGTGGGATCCGTGTGGACAATAGTTTGACCTCTTGAGGCAGGGGCTCAGACAGCATCACTGGGACCTGTTTTCTCCATTGCTGGGCTCTGTCTGCTTCCCTATCTTGAATCCATTCTCAGATTAAGCATAGATATGGCATCCCCTTAGGCTCATGTCCAGCCAGAAGGAGAGTCTGGTTTTGTCTCAACATTCCTAGAAAATGATTCATTGACTTGACTCCATCCCATACTCCTGCCTGAAATAATCTTGTGACCACGGTAATGAGATTTACTAATTAGTGTAGATCCTGATTACATGCCCATAAAACACACCATTAAGAAAATAGAAAGGCAGGAACACCCCTAACCACTTTCAGTTTGGCCCTACCCAGTTGGAGTCAATTTTTGCTCGAATAAACTCTCAAAAAAAAAAAAAAAGGAAAAAAAAAAGAAAAAAACCCCAGAAAATCAAGCCACAGACTGAAAGTATTTACAAAACATACATTTGACAACGGACTAGTATTTATGATATATAAAGAACGCCCACAACTAAATTTAAAAAAGGGGGGGGGGGCACCTGGATGGCTCAGTCAGTTAAGTGTGTGACTTCAGCCCAGGTGACCTCACCCTTGTGGGTTTGAGCCCCAAGTCGGGCTCTGTGCTGATGGCTCAGAACCTGGAGCCTGCTTCAGATTCTGTGTCTCCCTCTCCCTGCCCCTTCCCCGCTCATGTGCTCTCTCCCTCTCTCTCCCTCCCTCTCTCTCTCTCCCAAAAATAAACGTTAGAAAATTAAAAAAAAAAATGAAATATGAAAAAAAAAAAGGTTTTTTTGGACACATCACAAAGGAAGATGAATGGTCAATAAGAACAAGAAAATGTGCTCAACATTATTAGCCAGTAAACAAATGCAAATTAAAACCTCCACCCACCCACCTGAATGGCTAAACCTAAAAAGACTGATAACACCAAATGTTGACAAGATTACGGGGAAGGTGAAACTTTCACATTGTTCTCGGGAATGAAAAATGGTACAACCACTTAGAAAAAAGGAGTGGTAATTTCTTTCCTTTTTTTTTTTTTTTTTCAAATTTTTAAAAGTTTACTTATTTTTTAGAGACAGAGACAGAGCACTAGCTGGGGAGGGGCAGAGAGAGAGAGAGAGAGACACAGAATCTGAAGCAGGCTCCAGGCTCTGAGCCATCAGACGTGGGGCTGGGACTCGTGGACTGCGAGATCATGACCTGAGCCAAAGTCAGGCACTTAACCATCTGAGCCACCGAGGCACCCCAAGAAAGCCTCCTTTTAAAGGGGAGTCAGGAGGCTGGAAAGGGTAACTCTCACATCCTACCACTCATAGTCAATTACAGACGCCAACAGCAAGAGACGTACCTTGGATTCCCAACGGGAAGAAGCCTGTATTTTACCACCCCACCAGGATGAAGATTTTCTTTTTGCCCGTCAGAAGCCCACCCAGTGAGAAACTGTTACAACTTGGCCAATGCAGAGCAACAACACTTCCAACTCCCGGTTTATTCCACTGGACTTCTTGTTTATAACAATCCTGCTCGGGGCACCTGGGTGGCTCAGTCAGTTACGGGACCATGATCGGCTCAGGTCATGATCTCATGGTTGGGGAGCTCTGCGCTGGGAGAGCAGATCCTGCTGGGGATTCTCTCTCCCTCTCTCTCAAAATAAACGTTAAAAAAATAATAATTACAGCCCCTCTCGATCGCCCCCTTCCCTTTATAAGAGAGAGGTTCCCTCTGCGTTGTTCTCTGGATTTAACTGTGGTTTTGCTGTAGCTTGCATGTCCCAAATGGTAATTGTCTGCTGTTCCTGAATAAACCCATTTTGCTGGTAAAACAACGGGATGTTTTATTTTTAAGGTTAATATATAGAAATTTTACAAAGAAAAAACATGTAAACAAATATCAGACTCCAGTCAATGATACACGTTTGGGAGGAGAGGTACCTATGTCTGCAAGTTACTTTCAAAGACACCAAAGACGAAATGGATTAATTGCAAGATAGAGGGATGGATAGAGGACAGACATGAGATAAAGAAGTGCAGTAAAGTGTTCATAGTAGAGTCTAGGTGGTGGGTTAATGGGTGTTCACTGTTAAATTCTTTAGTTTTCCTCTGTGATTGAAAGTGTCAAAAATATATTAGAAAAGGAAGATGCCATGAATCATTTTGGGGGGAAGGAATTTGAGCTATAGATCTCCACCATAGAGTTCTGCAGTCTCATAGATCTCAGCAGTCTCAGGGCCACAGATCTTGAGTGTAGTGTGAGCGAAGGGACCGATTCACCAAGGGAAAGAGAGCTGTCAACAGAAGAAAAATGGATGCAATGGCAATAAACAACTCTTGACCACTACAAATATTCACGGATGGGGAAAAGAAACAGATTTGATGGAAGAGGATGAATTCAAAAGGGTCATAATCACCCTGCATTCAAAAATATGTGTGCTTTTGTTGGACACATTCATACTGCCTCATCTCTACCTAAGCACTGGGCAGACATAACTTCTTCCCTGGCTAGACCGATACAAAACCATTTGGTTGTCTGTGAAACTGTGTCCTTTCCTTCTTCACAGAGAGTAAAAAATGCTGGTAGGGACTATTGTACTAAACCCTCTTGCTTCCAGCCATTCATCCATCCATCCATCCCTCTACCTGTCCATTTGTCCATCCATTCATCCAACCATCCATCCCTCTACCTGTCCCTTTGTCCATCCATCCATTCATCCATCCATCCATCCCTCTACCTGTCCATTTTTCCATCCATTCATTCAACCATCCATCCCTCTACCTGTCCCTTTGTCCATCCATTCATCCATCCATCCATCCCTCTACCTGCCCATTTGTCCATTCATTCATCCAACGATCGATCCCTCTACCTGTCCCTTTGTCCATCCATTCATCCATTCATCCATCCATCCATCCCTCTACCTGTCCATTTGTCCATTCATTCATCCAACCATCCATCCCTCTACCTGTCCATTTTTCCATCCATTCATCCATCCATCCATCCCTCTACCTGTCCCTTTGTCCATCCATTCATCCATCTATCCATCCCTCTACCTGTCCATTTGTCCATTCATTCATCCATCCATCCATCCCTCTACCTGTCCATTTGTCCATCATTCATCCAACCATCCATCTGTCCATCGATTATCCATCCATGCAACAAAGGCTCTTCTGTGAATGGATTCTTGAGGCCAGGTTCTCTGAAAGGCCCTTGCCTACAACAATCCATTCTTGAGATCGAGGCATGACATCAGGAGAAAGATAGCTAGCTTGGAGCTGGACATGAAATCTAGGGAAGAGTTGCAAAGGACACGAGGTAATAACCAAACCATCAAGAAAGCTTACCACTGATATCTGTGACTGGAAAGAGGCATGAGTCAGTAGATAGAAATGGGTATGTGGGTGGGTGGGGGGGGGAGCAGTGATGAATATTGCACTGAATCAACTGGGCTATGAAGGAAAAGGACATGGCAGGGATTAGGGAACAGTTACTGTTAGAACATATGCTCTATTCATTACCCAGAGATTTCTAGAGATTCTAAACTTGCCTGGCTTCTGGTCCCCTAAACTAGGGATGTAGTTAAAATTGTCTGTGTGGTATAGACTGGGTTAAGGCTGAAAGTATCTGGAATGGACGAGAGGCAGGCGGGCTCCCCTCTCCTGGTCACATAGGTATCCTGTGTCTGTTTCCCGTTCATTTCGGGAACACTCATTTTCTGCTCTGCAGCTTGGCTGTTGTGGTTGGCTCAGCTCTGATCCTGGAGGCCAGGCTGAGGAACAATGAGTACTTCACTGAGAACGAGGCTGCCATGATGCAGGAAAAATGGGAAGCTTCCAAAGAAAATTCCATCCTGTGTGACACCAGGGAGGAACCTGGCTGCAGTTTCACCAAAATGTCCCTCCTGGCTAGGGGTGTTTTATCTCTAAGAAAAAATCAGGGGCTGGGATAGTCCCCAGAGTCCAAAAATCTGAAAGGTCAGGTTGTGGCTTATCCTCTAAAGCCCAAGTGCCTGGGGCAGGGTCTGATTCCAGGGCGAAATCACTGATTGCTTTTAGAACACTCACTCGGGTGTGCAGTCCATGCTTCATGGTGACACGTGCCTTTCTGTGTCTTCTGGTTGGCTATCACGGCTTCCAAAGACTCGTGGCTCCAGAAAAGAGGCTTTGACGACAGGCCTGGGCCTCAAAGCCCATAAAGAAGAAACAAACAGGGGCGCTTGGGTGGCTCAGTCGGTTGAGCATCCGACTCTCGATTTGGGCTCAGGTCATGATCCCAGGGTCGTGGGTTCGAGCCCCACGTCCCACTGAGCCTGGAGACTGCTTCGGATTCTGTGTCTCCCTCTCTGTCTGCCCCTCCCTGGCTCGCACTGTCTCTCTCTCAAAAGTAAATAAACATTAAAAAAAGACACAGACAAATGCACGTGCAGTGAAGTGCGAACAGAGACTACCTCTGGAGGACAGGAGGAGGGAAAGCCAAGGGGGGAGGGGGGAGGGGAAGGGGGAGGGGTGGGGGAGGGGAAGGGGGAGGGGTGGGGGAGGGAGGCCTGCAAAACCAGCAGTCAAAAGTCTTATGTATAATGTCAACATTTAAAAACAAGTAATATGTATATGTATATATTTGCTCACGCAATTAAAAATCAATTAAAAACATTTTTTTTAATGTGCATTCATTTTTGAGAGACAGACAGAGCGTGAGCAGGGGAGGGGCAGGGAGAGGAGGAGACACAGAATCCGAAGCAGACTCCAGGCTCCGAGCTGTCGGCACAGAGCCCGACCCAGGCCTCGAACCCACGAACCGTGAGATCATGACCCCTGAGCCAAAGTTGGGCGCTTAACCGACTGAGCCCCCCAGGCGCCCCTAAAAAATCACTTTTTAAGAAGATCTTATTCTTCGGTGCATATCAAACTGGGTGAAAAATGTTTTATAGATCAGATAAAGGAAGGATGGCAATTAACATTTGCCTATTATTTGCCCCTCATTACAAGTAATAATTGGGGGGGGGGGACGGTGCCTGGGTGGCTCAGTCGGTTAAGCGCCCGACTCTTGACTTGGGCTCGGGTCATGATCTCGCGGTTCCTGAGTTCGAGCCCCGCGTCGGGCTCTGTGCTGACAGCTCGGAGCCTGGAGCCTCCTTCCCATTCTGTGTCTCCCTCTCTCTCTGCCCCTCCCCTGCTCATGCTCTGCCTCTCAAAAAGAAATAAACATTAACGAAAATTTAAACAAAGAAAGAACTGCCTGAGGCTAGGATTGGCGTCACCAATGGAGCCGAGGGCTGGGTCCCAAGGACAGAGCGACTTCCACTCCGTGGCCGAGGTACGGACAGTGCCTGAGGCAGGCAGCAGGAAGGTATTCCCACCCCAGCCAGGCCTCCGGAGGGTTCTGAGAGTGGGCGAAGGTGCCCTGAGGGCAGATCCGTCCCGGCCAAGGCCCAAACAGGGAGGCCATCCTGCAGGAGAGAGGGCCGACTCTGCCAAGGCCTATCTCTGCAGCAGCTTCCCCGTGGATCACACAGAAGTGCCAGGGGGCTGAGAAGATCCCCTGTGGAAGGTGTGGATGGACGCAGTCCAGGTTGCTAAGCCCTGGGGTCTGGCTCTCCCCATGCAATCACAGGGCTAGCAAACGATCGATCGGCAGACTTTCCCTTTGGAGGCGATCAAGCCAGGCTTTTGCGGGCACCACACAGCCCTGAGGTTCCAGACTGGAGAACCGTGGCCTATGAAGGCGGATCTCCCATCAGTTCTTGCGGGCAGGGCTCGCGGAGACAGCCAGCGGCAAGCGAAGGGGGAGACAATTTTGGTAACCAGTTTCCCTGCTGCAGAATGGCCCCTTAGCCCGTGTGCCGGTTACCTTCACGAAATAACAAATTGACCCAAGCGTTACCACTTTAAGACAACCGTTTTGGTCTTGATTTGCCAAGTGGGGGGATTTGGGAAAGGCTCAGCTGGATGTTTTTGGCCTGGGGGGATCGCTTGCTTGGACGTGAGATGTGATGGTGGGTGAACTGGAACCGTGGGGGGAGGGGCGGAAGACGGTTGGGGGCGGGTAGGTCGGGGACTGTGGGGGGGGGAGCTCACTGAGCACCCCTCCCTCATCACGAAGTCTCAGGGCCTCTCCACATGGGCTGGATTGGGCTTCCTCACTCCGTGACGGCCTCAGGGCCGCTGGCCTGCTCCCACGACGGCTGAAGCCTTCACGAAAATCCGGCAAGCAGTGTAGACACCGCTTTGCCCTTAGGATCTTGCCTGGGAAATCCCGTTGCCTCTTCTGTCGGTTGCCACAGTAACAAAACCCCAGTCAGGTTCAAGGGGAGGAGACACAGACATCACTTCCTGATGTCTGTGTCAAAGTCCCCTTGTCCATAAGCACTGGGATCGGGGACATTGTGAGGACTCTCTCTGGAAAATACGACCGCTCACCCCCTGCCATGTTCCCAAACCATAATCTCAACCCCTCTCTGCATTTGGCCACCTGCTATAATGCTCAAGGGAGCGACCCACCAGCGGCAGGAGAGGTTTGGGACGGAGGACCACTGATGGTATAGCCCCATCAATTTCTTTGGAGAGGGGTTGGGGGCCCAAAGGGTTGGCTCTGTCCGAGGTGATGAAAACAGCAACCTTGGGGCACATGGGTGGCTCAGTCGGTTAAGCACCCGACTCTTGACTCCGGGTCGGGTCATGACCTCCCGCTTCATGGGTTCGAGCCCTGCATCTGGTACTTTCCATTCTCCTGACTGTTGGCATGAATTGAACGACTCATGGGTACGGCGCGTACGTGGCATCACACAGCATTTGTCCTTTTGCGTGTGGCTTCTTTCACTCGGCATCATGTCTTCGAGGTTCGTCCACGCGGTCGCCCGTATCAGAATTGTTTTAAGATTGAACGATATTCCGTGGTACGGATAGACCACAGTTTGTTTATGCCTTTCTCCATCCGTGGGCCTTTGGGTTGTTTCCACCTTTTGGTTACTGTAAATAATGCCACTATGAACATGCACACATAGAAACTGACTTTGGGGCCATTGCGGGGCGGGGGGGGGGGGGGGGAGACAGGAGCGGGGGAGGAGGGGCAAGAACTCCCCCTACTGGTTCGTTGCTGGGGAAAATCGGGATCGGGGACCCACCCGTTGGCCAAGAACTTATTACCTCTTCTGCAGATGAGATGAAGCTCAGAGAGGACAAACAACCTGTCTGAAGTCACACAGCCAGGGAGTGGAGTCAGCGTTCAAACCCAGAACCGTGGCGCGAAGCGCGGCTTCCCAGGACCTCCGCCACCCTTGCCCACTCTCTCCTGAGGCCCGGGGGCCAGGCCAGTGCCTGCTGGGCGACAGGCCTGTCAGCGGCCCAGAGCAATCCTGGGGAGAGCCGCTCCTCAGCACCGGACGAGAACGGGCTGCGGGAGTCTGAAACCCACTTTGTTCGCTACGAATGAAAAGCAGATGTGATCTTAAGTGTCGTGCTTCAGCTGCCGGTGCTGGGTAGAGGAGAGCCCCCGTGAGCAGTCACACCAAATCAAACGTATTATTTAGGAGTGATTGGAAGGCAGACAAGCTGAAAACATTGCTCACAGAAAGGCTACCGTCATCCACCCATGAGCAGCCACATCGCTTTCCCCGGCTCAGACGTGGATTCACATTTAGGGCAATTTCCCTCATGGTAGCGCAATTCCGTGAGCGGGCTGGGGCTTGTGGACAAGCGATTTCCCAGCCGAGTGACTTCCAGCCCCGGCACAGAGCAGGGGCGCGCGGCGGGGCTTGGCTCCCCTGCGTCTGCCCTCCGGGGTGGGGGGGGACGTTATCCCAGAACCAGTTCCTTTGTGCTGGAGATTCATCTCCCCAGTTTCCGCTGGGACGAGAAGGGTGGGCAAAACCTAAACGTTCACTCTGTGCTCCGTAAGCAGCGGGCTGGGCCGAGGAGCGGGAAAGCAGGAAACTGGGGCTCCGAGAGGTTAAGGTGCGCGTCCGCAATCACACAGCTTCCCCAAGGAGCTCCTGAACGTTAGTTAGGAAGGCGGGGCTGGCTAGCAGGTGCAGTCCTGTGTGGGGCTGGGGGCTTTGAGAGGGGGGAGACAGGGGAGTCTCCAGGTTACGGTACATGACTTGGGGGGGCTCTCAGGCCCTCTGAAGGCAAACACTAGGAGAGCTCCAGAGGCCCCGCGAACACTGACCCAGCTACAGACACAGGCACACGAGGCATCTGGCACAGATTCATAAGCACCCAGGACGCACCAGGCCCTCGGAGCTCACGCTCCGGCTGGAGGTGGCAGGGCAATGACGCGGATCAACCGTTCGCCCAGGCTTACTAAGCAGAAGCAGGGCGGTGAGCACTTTGGGAGAGAGTCACTCTTCAACCTGCTGAGAGCCTGAGGGGGGAGGGGGTGCATTCATAAGAACAGCCTCACCGTCTTAACACATGACCCCATGACGGTGGGGGGGGGGGCTCATCCCCGCTCACATCCCAGTCCAGCGTGAGATGGGGTGTCCGGTGGGGGGACTCTGCCCAGGCGGACGCAGGGCGGAGAGGGCCCGGGAAAGAATAGCCCAGAAGGTTTTGGGAGACACTTCCTCCTGCAGTCCTGGGGCCGGAACTCAGGCCTGCCGGGGAGCCTGGGGATTGCAGTGTAACTGGGGCTTCCTGGGAGGAGAAGGGGAAAACCGTTTTGGCGGACAGCAGCCAGCATTTGCCACGGGGAGAAAATCCTCGGATTTTGTCTGGAGGAAAACCGTTCCAGGGAGCCTAGGTGGGAGGGGGTGGTGCTGGGATCCAGCTGTGGGCGCTCTGACTCCAGAGAGCATGCCCTTAACCACCAGGCCCACACTGCCTTTCTGGCCGTGAGTGCTGAACTCACAGCAGGGGCCCTTGTGTGTGTGTGTGGGGGGGCGGTGTGTGTGTTGAGAGTGAGGACGGCCCCCCAAATTCCCCGGGAGGGGGGGTTCATTCCCCTGACTCTGCCTGTGACCTGCTGTATGACTTCGGGCAGGTCACGTAACCTCTCTGTGCCTCAGGTCCTCCACTCCTGGAGGAGGACCCTGCCCTTTCGTGGGTCCTTCCCTGCTCTCTCCCTGGGGCTGCAGGGGCAGGAGGAGGGAGGCAGGACCACACAGGAGGAAATCGAGGTGCTCACACGGGGGACTATGGGTGGAGCAAAGAGGAAGACAGGAGGCTGAGAAGTAGGTCCTGGCTGCCACCTTGACCGGCCCCTCCATGGTGATGCTCCTTTTGGAAGTGAGGACGGTCCCAGGGCCTCTGCTGTAGCCTCTGCTGTCACAACCTGGCTGTGGGGTGGGGCGTGTCCCAGAGTGGACATACTGTCACTCGGCCGCCTCATTTTTATAAAAATGTTTATTTTTATCATAAAAGAGAGCGAGTGGGTGCCAGTGGGGGGAAGGAGAGAGGGGAGAGAGAGAGTCCCAGGCAGGCTCTGTGGTGACAGCAGGGGCTTGATCCCATGAACCAGGAGATCACGACCAACAGTCATGACCTTTTGAGCCAAAACCAAGAGCCGGACCCTTAACTGACTGAGTCACCCGGGCACCCCTCAGCTCCCTTATTTAAACTGTGTTCCATATACAAGGATGCTCCATGAGAGCTGTTAACCTGGGGGCACCAGGGGAAGAGCTGAGGGAGTCAGGAAGGACAGGCCCCATCGTGGGCCTTGGAACCTGCTGATGAGGACAGCCAGGCCAGGCCCCTGGGGTGTGTGCAGGAGGGGAGAGAAGGGGAGAGGAGGAGGGGAGGGGAGGGGAGTGGAGGGGAGGGGAGGGGAGGGGAAGGAGGGGAAGGGAAGGGAAGGGAAGGGAAGGGAAGGGAAGGGAGGGGAAGGGAAGGGAAGGGAGGGGAGGGGAGGGGAGGGGGAGGGAGGAGGGGAGGGGAGGGGAGGGGAGAGAGAAAGGGGAAGGAAGGGGAGGGGAGAGAAAGGGGAAGGAAGGGAGGGGAGGGAGGGGAGGGGAGGGGAAGGGAAGGGAAGGGAGGGGGAGGGGAGGGGAGGGGAAGGGAGGGGGAGGGGAGGGGAGGGGAAGGGGAGGAGGGGAGGGGAGGGGAAGGGGAAGGGGAAGGGAAGGGAAGGGAGGGAGGGGGAAAGGGGAAGGGAGGGGAGGGGAGGGGAAGGGAGGGGGAAGGGAGGGGAGGGGAAGGGAGGGGAAGGGAGGGGAGGGGAGGGGAGGGAGGGTAAGGGAGGGGAAGGGGAGGGGAAGGGAGGGGAGGGGGGGGAAGGGGAGGGGAGGGGAGCGGGGAGAGGAAAGGAGAGGAAGGGAGAGGAAGGGAGGAGGAAGGGAGAGGAAGGGAGAGGAAGGGAGAGGAAGGGAGAGGGAAGGGAGAGGAAGGGAGAGGAAGGGAGAGGAAGGGAGAGGAAGGGAGAGGAAGGGAGAGGAAGGGAGAGGAAGGGGACCCTCTTGTGTCTTGGCTGCTTCAGGCTTTGCCCTGTAACCAGGGTGA